>NW_020955645.1:386845-396202 GCF_003031625.1 Empidonax traillii
TTTCTAAGGGACGTGGTGAGATTTGTTTTACTAGTTATTTTACTAGTTCTCGGGTTTGATTGTGCATATCTATTCGGTGTCCCTTTTTGTTTCCTTTTGTCCCTTTTTCCCCTTTCCCTATCCCTTCGGGGGGTGTTTGGATTCCCGTTTGCTGTGTACATAGCATCTTAACTGTAATATACATAAAATCTATTTTTTTTATATAACTAGTTTGATTTTCGGGTTCTTCAATTTGCATAGTTTTTTTCCTTTGCCCTGAGGGAAGTAGAAAGGGGGGAAGAGAGGGGCTGCTACTAGGGGGTTGGGCATTTGGCAGGGAGCCAAGTCCGAACCATCACAGAGGTGACTAAGGACCTGAGGCAAATAGTTAAAGAAAATGGTGTTTCCTTGTCCCATATGTTTTCCTATTTGGAGACAATAGGGAGCATATATGTATTTACTCCCCATGATTAGAAAACACTGTTAAAAATGGTCTTAAGCATTACCCAGTACAGTGTGTGGCTTTCAGACTTTCAGAAAAGTTGCGTCGCTTATGCAAATGAACCGGATGCTTTACAGGCAGGTATGACTAGTGATCATCTAGCAGGGGAGGTAGCTTACTCAGCTCCCGGGACCCAAATTGACTATCCACGAGAGATTTATGAAGTTATATCAAAACTGGTTTTGAGATCAGTGCGAAAGCTTCCTAGTACAGACAAAGACAGTAACTTGTCATTTGATAAAGTCTTACAGGAAGCCACTGAGCCATTCTCAAAATTTCTTGATGGGTTACAAACTGCCCGAAACAAACAAGTAGATGATGACACTGCCAGGGATTTGCTTTTGAAACGAAAATGCAAATAACGATTGCAGGTGAGTTTTGCAATCCCTACCGAAAAAAGTTGAAATGGTGCGAGCTTGCCAGAATGTGGGTTCTGTTGAACACCACTCTGCTTCCTCAGCAACGGTGTTAGCTGCCCAGCTAAAAGTAAAAAATGGAGAAAAGGAAAAAAGTGGCTGTTATTGATATGGATCAACTAATCATCTTGTTAAGAATTGCCCTAAAAAAACCCCCTCCGCAGCGTACCACAAATGCCGTAAGGGAAAGCAATGGGATTGTAACTGTAGGTCGCGAGCTGACCACGGGAACAGTCCTGCGTTCTCGGGAAACTGCAGACGGGGCGCGAGGTCCCGTGCCCCTTGCAATCAAATAAATTCAGCCCCAAGCGATCGTCTCGCAATTTGCTCGCAGCCACCACAGGAAGCGCTGGCGTGGACTTGGCCTCCAGTCCACGTCAGTAACTATAACATCCACAGATGTAGTTTTAATACCAATTGAGGTGTGGGGACCCCTAGGCCCGAGGGTGCACGGCCAACTAATCGGCCGTTCCTCTAACACAAGGATGAGTTTGGTTGTTTTACCCGGAGTGATTGATTCGGATTCTCTGTGTGAGATCCAAATCATGGCATGGACACCGGTACCGCCCTGTTACATACCCGAAGGGGACGAGACTGGCTCAGCTAATACCCTTCTACACCTTGTCACCATCTGGGGAGAGGGAGAGAGGCTCCAGGGCTTTTGGGAGCACAGGTGAACCACAAATATTTTGGACAAAGGCCATCTCTGCCTCTCAGTCTATGCTGGTTTGCCAAATAGACGGGCACAAGTTTAAAGGCTTGGTAGATTCAGGGGCTGATGTTACTATCATAAAGGATACAGAGTGGCCATCTAACTGGGCCACGGTGTTCCCTGCAGCATCTATTCAGGGGGTGGGAGGCATGCAAAGGCCTAGGCAAAGTGCTCATCTGCGCACGGTGCTGGGGACAGAGGGGCAGATAAGCCAGAGTTGCACCTTTCATAGCTCCCATTCCTTGTACCTTGTGAAGAAGGGATGTCTTGGGTCAATTTGGCACTGTAATACATATTGTGGCAGGAGATGACCAGACAAAAGACACTCAGATTTTTCACTAAGGGCCATTGATCAGCTGTTCCACAAACTTATTAAACTGACATGGAAAATAGGGGATCCCATTTGGGTCAATCCCTTGAAAAGGGAATGGTTTGTTCAACTGCAAAACTTAGTCCAAAAACATCTGGATGCTGGCCACATAGCACCAACTTCTAGCCCATGGAATACTCCAGTGTTCTGTGTCCCTAAGAAAAGTGGCAAGTGGCGAATGTTACAAGATCTCAGAGCAGTCAATGCAGTCATTGAACCAAGGGAGGGTGCTACAACCAGGACTTCCCGCACCTGCCATGCTCCCTGCAGGATGACCACTGATGGTAATTGACCTAAAAAACTGTTTCTTTACCATTTTCCTGCATCCAAGTGATGCCCCCTGCTTTGCCTTTTCAGTTCCTGCCCTCAGTCATGCAGAGCCTCTGAAAAGGTTCCACTGGGTTGTTGTCCCACAGGGCATGCAGAATAGTTCAACTATTCGCCAGACAGTGATTGCCAAAGCCATATGCCCTGTCCGGGAACTCTACCCTTCTGCTATTATTTATCACTATATGGATGATATCCTAGTAGCTACTGCCCAAGAAACTGATTTACCACCTATTATGACTGCTTTAACTAATGCTGTTCGAGAAACAGGGTTACAGGTCGCCCCAGAAAAGATCCAGAGGACTCAGCCCTGGGCCTACCTTGGATGGAAAATCACACAGCAGGAAATCGTGCCACAGCCACTGACTCTTAAGGTAAAAGACACTGACATTACATGACTTGCAGCAAATATTAGGAGCTATTAACTGGCTCAGACCAATTCTAGGAATAACCACAGAGGAGCTGCACCCTCTCTTTGAACTGCTCAAGGGAGACCCGGACAACCAAAGCTAAGCAAACCCTAAAGTATAAAGCATAAAACTCTGTCTAAACAGTTTTTATCTGCTTTTTTTGGGCATCACTTTCAAGCGATTGAGAACAGACAAGGCAGGCGGCAACATCCTTACCTACACATGTGCCTTGCACTTGTCTCCAGCAAATTCCAGCCTTTTGTCATACTGTTTCAATGGGATCAGATGGGATCTGACCCCCTCAGGATTATTGAATGGTTATTTCTGCCCCACACACCACTCAAAACTGTTTGGACCTTTAATGAAATGTTCTCTAAGCTTATCATTAAAGGCAGGGCACATCTACAGGAGCTGAACGGACGAGATCCCGAGATCATCTATGTTCCAGTGACGAAAGACAACCTGGACTGGCTGCTTGCAGAAATGCAGGGTTCCAGACTGCATTAGCAGACTACAGCAGTGACATTTTGTCATGGTTTAGCTGGTTCTTGGAAACTAGGCAAGGAATTTTTTCCTTCCCCCCTGCTCACTGCGTGCAGAGCTATCAGGTGAGCATTTAAGAGACACAAAAGAACTAGCTCCCTCATTAATTGTCAGAACTTAGTCTCCCAGGAAACCAGGTAGATGAGGAGCTACTGTTTACTTTTTTCTCTCGTCTCCTGGGAAATGGGGGGAGGAGTTGGGGGGAAGCCTGTGGCTGTAACATGGGTGGAGTGGAAGCTTGGTGGTGCTCTCTGCCCTCAGCCGCTTGCCAGCTGAGGGCCCTGCCTGCATTCTTCTTCAGATAGGAGCTGTTTTTTTGCTGGTATTTTTGTTGGGTTTTTTTTCCCTGGGGGTTTTCCCCTTTTTCCCATTCCCATTTGTTTTCCTTCCCTGGCAGTGGTCCTTGTGCACATCAGGGGGAGAGAGAGGACTGTGTTGCACAATTCCAACCAGTCGAACAGCGGGACAACTTTCTGTTTGTTGTTGTTTCCTTCCCCCCTCTCCCTCTCTCCTTTCCCAGTGTGTGGGAAGGGAAGAGGGGCCCAGTTCTTTTTTGGTTTCTCCAACACACCCCGGAGGGTGTTTCTTCCCCCTCCCCCGTGGCGGTGACCAGTGATCCCACAGGGTCACCTGGTGACTGACACAGGATATTACAGGTTCTGCATCTCCAGAGATCCAACAGCGCCACCTGGTGACTGGCACAGGACATTACAAGCTCTACATCTCCAGTGATTTAATGGCGCCCCCTGTTGACTGTGGTTGAAATTGCACCAAAGGGCACAAACTGAATTGTTTACTTTTTCCCTTTATCTGTTTATTGGTTCTTCTTTGAAGGGGATTATTTGTGGGCATAGGAGTACTATTTGGTTTTTTAACTTTTTTTTTTTGTGTTTCTGCTAATACACACGTACCTTTTAATAAAGGGCTGTTATTTTCCCTTTTCCATAATTTATTTTCCTTCAATTGGAACCTCTTATTTTGGATTTATAATTGTTTAGAGGGAGGAGTTTGGGTCTTTTCTCATAACTCATCCTCAGCAAAAGACCTGTGTCTCATTTAAACTGGGACACATTTCTATCCATTTCCCCAAGCACAAGGGCAGAAGTGGGAAACCTACCTCTAATGACTGCACACCGCTGCCAGCCACAACCTGTGGAAGGCATCACTGTCTTCACTGATGCATCTGGATGGTCATGAAAAGCTGTGGTAACATGGGTGAACCCTATCACTGGTCAGTGGAACAAAAAAGTACAGACCATAAACCAAGGTTCTGTACAAGTCCTAGAACTTGCTAGCCTTTGAACTGTTTTCTGATCAACCACTTAATGTTATTACTGATTCATGTTATGCTGTGGAATTGGTTTTGCATCTAGAAGCCTCTTTCCTCTGGTATAACAGCCAATGAGATTTGGCAAATGGACGTAACACACATAGCTGAATTTGGTCGACTAAAGTACGTCCATGTCACAACAGACACACATTCAAAGTATATTAATGCTACTGCACACACAGGAGAAAAAGTAAGAGATGTTATCAAGCACTGGTTTAGTTGCTTTGCAACTTTAGGAATTCCAAAAACCATAAAAGCAGATAATGCTACATACTGCTCTATAAAGGTCAAAACATTTCTAGATCAGGGTATCCTTCATTCCACAGGCATATCGCAGTCACCCACGGGGCAAGCAATCGTAGAAAGGGCACACCGTACAGTGAAAGAAATGCTGCAAAACCAAAAAAAGGGAGACTCCATCCTCAGCCCACAGGAATGCCTGTTGAAAGCGACATATGTTCTAAATTTCTTAAATTAGGATGACACAGCCTGTACTAGGTATGAACCCCAACATGCAACTCAGGTACACTCCCCTCAGAAACCACTGGTCATGGTAAAAGACATAGTAACAGGACAGTGGTCGGGACCGGTGGACCTCATGACATGGGGGAGAGGGTACGCTTGCGTCTCTACAGGTACTAAACTGAGGTGGATTCCCTCCAGGTGTGTAAGACCATATCTTAAACCTCTTTCACAGCAGGAGCAAGCAACAGAAGTGACAAATGAAGAAACTGAAGACAAACACATAACTAATGATTCATACCAAACCTAACCTGTGTGGTTGAAAAATAAAGACAAAGATTACGGGTATGCATGAATGTAGATAGAGTGAGGTGGCCGCCAGAATGAGTGAGAGATTGTGTGGACACATGAATGTATGTGAACCAAAATGCACCTTATGCCATATACCTGAAACAAGAACACTCACACAACAAACACTACTTCTGCCACATCACCCTAATAAGAGACAGTTGAGAACAAAACGTTCCTCCCCTAAACCTTTTTTTTTTTTAATAAAAGTAAGTTTTCCCCAGCTATATATAGACCCCCAGATAATAAAGTTTTTGTTCTACCCAATTGCATGAGACCCTTAGGTAAAGAAGGTTTTTGTTTAATTAAGTTTTTGTTAGTTATATAAAGTCCTTAAGTAAATAAGGTTTAAATAAGAAATAAGGTTACTATGTTGAATGAAAATTGCACTGTTCTGTATCTTGTTGTGTTGGGGCCTTAGCAGTTTTACACGAATATGCTGAGTTCTGAAAAGGTCAGGAGTTGACCGTTAGACAAACAAGAACAAGTTTTACGGTTACAAGAATGCAGACGTCAGCAGAAAGCGGGATGTGAAAAACAGTGATAACAGAAACTTTATCCAGGAATGTGGGCTTTAAGACCACCAATCGATGGACTGCCTGAGGCGCGTGAACAATGTATGCTGACCAATCATAATAGCATGCTGTGCTCGTGATCACATGTCCAGGATTCAAAAGAATATATATTGTGTGGCCTCTGGATAATAAAGCGGATTTGAATTTGCATCTTATAGATGTGTCGTTCTTTCCCTTTCGCTTGAATGCCTGCAGCATTGCTGTAATAAGACAGGGGAAATGTGACGTTTTGGGTTTCAGGAAGAGATCCAGCAGAGCATTCTGGGAAATGAAGTCTTCCAGGACTAGTGCACATGAGCAGTAAAGTGCCTTGGCATGATAGGTCGAAAAAGTTTGCCTGCGGTGATGTGTTGCAATTCAAAGTTGCTACTTAAGCGGTTGTTTTCCCTCAATAAAGCATTCTGTTACATACCATATTGTTGTCTCTCTGGTCCCTAGGACCCTTTATTTATTATATTAATACTACTGCTACACCCTTCTAATTGTCCTGTCTGGTCAGTGAAAGACCCAAATAGACAGTCATGTCTTATAGTTTATTACAGGTAACTGATTACCAATACTGCACCTTTAACTGCTGCTGAGGGAAGGAAGGGGTTGGAAAGGGAAGATTGGTGAGGAGAAAGAAAATAAGTTGGTTTTAGAATTGTTGCTCAAAGACCAACCTTGCATCTGGGAGATGGTAAAAATACTCAGTATGGGAAATTGCACATATTTGTGTTTGCTTTAGGTTGTTTTCTGTCTGCTGAAAGAAATGGAATTCTCTCAAAGAAGATAATAGGATGTTGTTAAAGACTTAAAAGCATTTTTCCCACAGGCTTGGGCCTCCTTGTAGGGGCAAGTGAGATAAGAGAGTTTGGAGATTGTAAAAACATAGCCTGGTGAAGGACTGTGCATGCTCCAGGCCCTTTGATTTGTAAAACAGGGCACAGGCCTGCCTGACACTTTTTGCTCCTGCTAAATTTGGACTAAGCTTAGCAGTGTATTTGTGTCCTTGAGATAATGGAATAAATCTACTCTTCACACTTCAGCTGTGGATTGTGGCCATCTTGATGTTACCTGTGTATATTTCATTTCCTACATCTGCTGTGCTAAATTTTGTGAAACTGGTAACTCAAACTCAGAGACCATCCCACTTGTGGAGGACAACCCTAGATGTAAAAGATATGTGTTTTATGAATGCATGCCGGAAACATGACAAGGCTCAATTGGCGCTTACCTGGAAGGGAGGGCAATACACCTTTAACAGATTCCCCCAGGTGTATAAACATTCACCCACGATTGCATATGCTGCCCTTGATGAACTTTTACAAGCAGTCTCACTCCCTCTGGACATGAAATTAATCAGAGGAGACCCTCCCCCAAAAAAGGTAGGAGAAGTAACATAGCACTTCATGAAATAGAAGTTGAGATTCCATCGGAAAAATATCAAGTCCAACCTGGTAAACAACTTGAGCCACTAAGGGGTAACCTGTTCGGACCAGCCCCTCCAAGACTTCTATTGTTTTTTTTTCCGGGAATGATACCGGGAATGATGCCAGCACATCCCCTAGGGGCAACTCCCCTCAGAAGTCTAACACTTTGGTACCCTCAGCCCCTCTGGAACCCAGACTAACCTGGTTAACTGGTTCCCAGTGGGGGACCAGGCAGTGGATTTACATGGGAAGGTTTGCAGAAAACAGACAGGGAGATATGATAATCACTTTTCCCTTAGACCCTTTTGAATTTTTGGTCACTTATGTGGTACACACAGGAGCACAGATGTCAGCACTTCAAACTGAAGTTGCTGCTCATAGTAGCATTATGCCAGACAAGAAAAAGATATGGGTAATCAAATCAACACTCAATGGATTGTTCCTTCCTTTTAATACTCATTCTGTAGTAGATTGAATTTTTTCTTTTTATAGGAACCTACCAACAGATGAGATTGAGCTGCATGGGACCAATGAAAATTTTAACTGCTCCCATAATTGCTTGTTTTATCAGTTTAATAATTTTTGTGATTTGTTTGGTTTTATTGCAAGCAAATTGTTGGGAGACCCAATATTAGTAGGATTATATAAGACAGACCATTTTATGTATTGTTAGTTTGAATTTTGCTTAGTTTATTTTGTCTTTTTACTGGGGAAAAAAAGGCTATGGGAGAAGCTTTCAATTTTATCTTATGAATGTTTAATTTTGTTTCAACCAATTGAGAAGCAGGTAATTAAACCAAATTTATCCTGGGAGTTGGTACAGGGATTTGTGCATATTTGGAATCATACAAATCAAGGAATAGGTATTAACCTTCCCAGTTTTGCCTTGGAAAGTTTTAGATATATGAGGATTTGACTAAATTTTTTTAAAGGTTAATGATTAACTAAATAATCTTGACAAAACAAAGAAAATGTCACATGGGGAGCTGTTGAATACCCCTTCCTAGACCAGAAGGAGGCACAGCTTTGTGTTGCCTTAAATTGGCACTTAAAAGAAACCTCTAGACTCAATTTATGAGTTTTAGAAGCCAGGCATTCTATTTATTACAGCACACTGGAATGATTTCAGCATGCAAGGTGCCCTGGAAAACAGTTTTCCAAAGTGCACACCGTGACAACTCAGTTCCAGTTTATATGTTTGCATTACATTATTCATTTTTGTTCACCACATTCCTGTAACATATTCATGACATTTCCCTACACTTATTAGCATGTATACATATCCTTATAAGGTCTCCGAGGGGCTTCACCAAGGTTCTCTGATGGTCACCTCTGTCTGGCTTCCCCAAAGTTCTGAGTGACCACCTTATGAACTTCTTAAAGACAATTCACCTGGTTAGAGAGTAACTTGGTGTTACTTGCCGGGTTGCTTCGGTTCCCTTCTTCATAGTTTCTTTACTTTGCTTGGTTAGTTCCTTTAGAACACTTGGCTCAGCTATATGTAATTTTCCATGGTACATTCTGTTGCAAATACTATTAGATTATTGTGACGGTTTGGACTTGGCTCCCTGCCAAATGCCCGAAAGTTAGGACAGCAGCCCCCTTCCCCCTCTCCTTTCTTCCCTTAGGTTAAAGGAGAAAGAAACTATAAAAATAAAGAACCCACAGTCAAGCTGCTTATATAAAAATATATCTATATTTACGCAAATTACAGTTATATACAGTTAAGATGCTATATACACAGTAAAAAGGGGGTCCACCCCCCGCAGGGATAGGGAAAGGGAAAAAGGGGACAAAAGGGAACAAAAGGGACACCGAACAGGTATACTAGATCAAACTATACTAATAACTAACAAAACAGATCTCACCACGTCCCTTAGAACAGCAGGATCGGCAGTCACAGCCAGCACTCTCCAAACCTCCACGTGGTAGGACGGTGGACTCTGCAGGCCTCAGCCTTAGATAAGCGAG
>NW_020955645.1:396331-400305 GCF_003031625.1 Empidonax traillii
TTATATAAAAATATATCTATATTTACGCAAATTACAGTTATATACAGTTAAGATGCTATATACACAGTAAAAAGGGGGTCCACCCCCCGCAGGGATAGGGAAAGGGAAAAAGGGGACAAAAGGGAACAAAAGGGACACCGAACAGGTATACTAGATCAAACTATACTAATAACTAACAAAACAGATCTCACCACGTCCCTTAGAACAGCAGGATCGGCAGTCACAGCCAGCACTCTCCAAACCTCCACGTGGTAGGACGGTGGACTCTGCAGGCCTCAGCCTTAGATAAGCGAGACCAACGCAGGGACCCACTGTTCCCAGACCTCGCCGGAAGAGAAGAGAGCGAGGTCTCTAATCTCCGACTTATTTATACTCTGGTTTACGTAAAAATTGTATGGAATACAATTGGCTGTACCTGGCTACTTCCTTGGTTACAAACTGGTCACCAGGAAGGCCTAGACTAAAACCATCACAATTATGTTACGTCTTTAAACCCCAACATCACTTGGACCATGTCCTGAGTTACACCAAAATTCTGGTATCCATCTTTTCTTTTCTCTAAATATGCTTTTTTGGCTTTTTTGGTGTTTTGCCCTATTTAAAGAGACTGAACTGCTATTGGTTAATGACTCAAGCATTCTACCATCTTTAGGTGCTGTAAAAACTGGACTGTTGGTGCTAATTGCTCAATCATCAGTGTTCTTTGCTAACAATGTGCAGAGTGGCCCCTCAAGCCAGGTGCTGAAGGCGTGCACATCCGACACCTCAGGCTACAAGCTGGGTGTTAAGACAGGAAAGAGGCAAATCCTGGGAGGTGGGGTAGTGTTTCTTTTTTTTTTTACTCAGATAATTCAGCTGTGATAACTTCCCAAAACATTCATATCTAGCCTGAAGGTGTTCATCTCTTGTAATGGGCTATAATTGACTCAGTTGCAACATCTTAGGTGTCAAAGACTCACAAAGTATCCCATGACTCACAGTATTATATCATCAAGTGTAAAACTCCCTGCCCCAGGGGAGGTACCAGAGGCATTCCCACCTGAACCTGAGTATATATAACTCTGAGTTTTGGGGTTTCCCTGACCACCTGGGGCTTCCACCATTACCTCGATGGATCTGGACTACGACCACCACTTCGACCAATGAACATCAAAAATGCAGCAACCAAGTCTCGTTGCTGGATGTGTCTTTCTGGTCCTTCCAGTTGCCTGGGGGGTATGCAACCTTGCTCCAACTGCCTGTCCCAGCACCATTGCTTCAGGGTGAGTTTGAAAGGATGCCAAGATTGAAAACCAAGACACTGTTGAAAGCTCAAAAAACCCAATATTTATTACAAAGAAGTGGCCAACAGAAAAGGAGAGGAGGGAAATAAGCCCTCAGTGAAACCCCCACTCACAAGGTGTGTTTTACAAGGTTGTCTTACCAACTCCAGAATGACTAGAATTCCCCATAGCAGAGGCTGCATCCTCGGAGGGTCAGCAGGCTCACAAGATAGCGGGCATCCCCGCAAAAGGCAACGTTGTCCTTCGTGTGAAGCTTGAGAACGCCAAACCCAAGCCACCTGCATTTTTTATCCAATTAGCCGGTAATGTCTACCTGGGCTGGTGTGGCCAACACTGCCCAGCCAGAGGCCTTCGGTCCCTCCCAACGTTATATAAGTGGTACCCCTTCTGCGCATGCATGTGTGCATTGGAATTTCCCTATCGCATGTGCTGTTTCACTCAAGGGGTCTTATCTATTTGGGTCTGGGGGCTTTACTTCATCCTCTCCTCTTCAGTTTCTCCTTCAAATGTCCTCTACAGACAATGAGCCAATCATATAACACCAATTAAAACAGTTTATACAAGAAACTGTCTCTCCAAGGACAAGACTCCCATTTATCAGTGAACTTGGCAGGCAAGGAACAAAACTTTTGCAGGTGGTTGGGCCAAGCACAGCCCAAAAAATATCAACAATCCCCGATACACCCATCCAACCTTAAATTACCCAAATTTCAAGAAGAGGAAATTAGGAGAAGAAAACGAGAGAAAAAGAGGGAGAGAAAAGAAAGATATAGGTACTGCCCTTGGATCCAATGTGGTCTCAGGTGCCATAAAATCCAAGGACAATAGGGACATGATCACATGCGTGCCTTGTGCCATGATTTTTATCTGCTCTGGCCTCCTATGGGGAGGTGGGGCTCCAGGTTTGAGTTCTGGTCTGTTAGCCATTCTGGAGCTGGGTTAGAGGCTCCAGGGACAGGGTGTGAGAGCATTGCTTCCCATGTGCCATTGACTGACATCCACTCCAGGGCAGTGTCTAGCAGTGCACCATCCCACCTTGGCAGAACTTGCCCTGCCCCCTCCCCTCACACCTTAGTTGTTTTGAGCCAGTAATAATTTTTTCCAGTCTCCCACAGCCCTGTCGAAACTGACTTTGAACACTTCCAGGAATGCGGCATCCACAACTTCTCTGGACAACCTGTTCCAGTGCCTCACCACCTGCACAGTAAAGAATTTCTTCCTAATATCCAATCTAAACCTCCCCTCTTTCAGTTTAAAACCATTCCACCTTTTCCTATTGCTCCATCCCCTTGTAAACAGTTCCTCTCCAGATTTCTTTTTGTTCCGTTTCAGGTACTGAAAGGCTGCAATATGGTCACCCGGGAGCCTTTTCTTCTCCAGGCCGAACAATTCCAACTCTCTCAGTCTTTCCTCATAGGAGAAGTGTTCCATCCCTCTAATCATCTTCGTAGCCCTCCTCTGGACTCACTTCAACAAGTCTATGTCCTTCTTGTGTTGGGGATCCCAGAGCTTGATGCCTTACTCCAGGTGGGGTCTCACAAGAGCAGAGTAGAGGGGCTGAATCACCTCCCTTGACCTGCTGGCCATGCTTCTTTTAATGCAGCCCAGGATATGATTGGCTTTCTGGGCTGCAAGTGCACATTGCCAGATCATGTCCAGTGTCTCATCCACCAGAATTCCCAAGTCCTTCTTGGCAGGACTGCTCTCGATCTGTTCATATACTAGCCTGTATTGATACTGGAGGTTGCCCCAAACCCAGGCGCAGCACCTTGCACTTGACCTTGTTAAACCTCATGAGGTTCCCATGGGCCCACTTCTTGAGCTTGTCCAGGTCCCTCTGGATGGCATTCTGTCCCTCAGGTGTGTCAACCACACCACTCAACTTGGTGTCATCTGCAAACTTGCTGAGGGTGCACTCAATCCCTTTGTCTATGTCATTGATGAAGACATTAAATAGCACTTGTTTCAATATGGACCCCTGAGGGACACCACTTGTCACTGATGTCAATCAGGACTCTGAGCTATTGAGCACTACCCTCTTGATGTGATCATACAACCAATTTGTTATCCACCTGTCTTAGTTTAGCAAGACACAAATGTTTGCTAAGGAGGGTGGGTTAGGAAAAAAAAAGGAACCAAACTCCTCCAAGTTATTATAACTTCAAAATTAAGAGGCTTCAGGTGAAAAGTGCGGAAAAGGAAAATAACAGTTCTTTATTAACACACATATATGTATATATATATAACAAACCTGAATAAGCAACAGTGGTGCAACCAAAACTTTCAAAACAAAGTCCTACTCCCCCAGGTGGCAGTGGCTGTGGCTCCCAGTGACAGTCAGGGGTCATCTGCAGGTTGTTCCCGGCAGCTCAACAACTGCTCACAGCCATGTGAGCGATGGTGATTCCACTACAAAAAATGAAGGGGATTTTCCCACCGGTCCCACGGCTATGGGTGATGTCCTTGGTAACAGCTCCGGGCTCTCCAGCTCAGGAAATAACTGGTCACAGCGGCAGGCAGTGGGGGGCCAGGCAGCTGCCACAGGGAGATACTTTGATATGCAGCACCAGCACAGGGCAGGGCCTGGGGCAGATACCTCGCTCCAAAACACTTGGTGGAGGGGGTCTCCCGGGACTTCTCCTGGGGGCTGCTGTGATGGCCAGCAAAGGACTGGGGCCGATCCCTGACATT
>NW_020955645.1:400839-410025 GCF_003031625.1 Empidonax traillii
TGGGAGGGTGGTGTAAACAAGAGAACAAAAAGGTGTCTGCCGGCTTCATTGGGCGATTGGCAGAAAGACCCAAAAACAAAGGCCCTGATGCATGGGGTTGGCCTGTTTAAAAAGAACCCTCCCCCACTCCTGTGCCCCTCTGTGCAGGACCCCGCTCCTTCCCACCTTCCTGGCCTCCCACCACCCAGGAAAAAGAGCAGGGGGAGGGGGTGCCCTTTCATTGTCAGTGCACACTACCCAGTAATTGATATTAGGAAAAAATTTCAACATCTCTTTTCAAACCTATAACACCACCAAATAGTCCACTCATCAAATCCATCTTTCTTTAATTTAGAGAGAAGGATATTGTGGGACACCATGTCAAAGACCTTACAGAAGTCCACATAGGTCCCATCTGTAGTCCTTCCCTTGTCCACTGATGAAGTCATTCCATCATAGAAGGCCACCAGGTTGGTGAGGTGGGACTTGCCCTTGGTGAAGCCATGCTGTCTGTCTTGAATCACCTGTCCTCCAATGCACCTTAGCATAACTCCTAGGGTGATCTGTTCCATGATCTTCCCAGGCATAAAGATGAGGTTGCCAGGTCAGTAGTTCCCAGGGTTCTCCTTTCTACCCTTTTTAAAGGTGGGTACAATATTTACCCTTTTCCAGTCACCTGGGACTTCCCTGACTGCCATGACTTTTCAAAGTCTGTGAGCCCTATGAAGAAGACTCAGATGGCCTTGGTCATTTCAAGTGGGTATAGGCACCTGTGTTAGTACAATCCAAAGAGTATTTCAATAGAGTTGCTTTGCACTAGAATGCATGAGTGATTCATGTAAATGAAGATTAGAGACACTAGTTTTGAAGAAAACTAGAGAACCTAGGCTCAGAGGGGGATGGGTGGGTAGGAGTTTTTGGACTTGAGAGGGCACAGGGGAAGATCGCAGCCACCCCTACCTCCCTAGGTGCACCAGTGCCCCCTACTGTTTGTGGTTATAACTGCACCAAAAGACAAAGTAGGAATTAATTGTTTGAAAGTTCCTGGTCATGGTGTTGTTGTTTGTTATGTTTTTGTTCTATATATATTTTAGTAAAGAGCTTTTATTCCCTTTCTACATTTTTTGCCTGAAACCTCTTAATTTCAAAGTTATAATAATTTGGAGGGAGGAGTCTTCTTTCTACCCCAGGAGAGTTCCCACCCTCCTTAGCAGACATTTTGTCTTGTAAAACTATGACAGGTGGGGTGGCTCTGTACACTAGAGAGTGTTTTGACTGTATAGAACTCAAGGATAGTGACAATAAGGTTGAGTGTTTATGGGTAAGAAGCAGGGGGAAGGCCAACAAGGCAGACATCCTGGTGGAGGTCTGTTGTAGACCGCTCAATCAAGATGAAGAGGCAGATGAAGTATTCTATAAGCGGCTGGCTTATGTATCACAATTGCTAGCCATTGTTCTTGTGGGAGACTTTAACTTGCCAGATGTCTGCAGGAAGCTCAACACAGCAGAGAGAAGGTAGTCTAGGAAGTTCCTGGAGTGTGTGGAAGAAAACTTCCTGATGCAGTGTGGCAGGATAGTCCACCCTGAAGAGACCTAAAATCCAGTAATGCGTGCTATGCAAGCCATCATACAGGCTATCATGCAAGCTATCATGCAAGTTCAGCTGCTGGCTCCAGGTTGCTGTCTTGGTGTTCAATTATGCTAAGACCATTCTGGTTCACCAGACTTCTGATATACATCCTTTTTTTGAAATAAGATGTGAGAGTGTCGTGGTTTTAGCTAGCTCTCATAGTCACATGAAGAATTTTCTCCCTTCCCCCTGGATGTCAAGATAAGCACTTCAGATTACAAAAGACCTAGCCCCCATGGCTGATGGCTAGACATTAGTCTCCTAGGAGACAAGGCAGATAAGGACTTGCACTTTACGAAGTGGGAGGAGTTGGGGGGGGGGCTACTGTGTGGCTGGCACACAGGCTGGGAGGAGAGTCTGGCTGGTGTGCCGATGGGGCTTGGGACCTGCTGCGAGCTGCAGACACTGCCTGGTTCTTTTCTTTCCTGTCAGAGGGGAGTTTGCTGCTGCTCTCTGCTTAGCTGTAGCTGGCTGCAGGCCCTGCTTAAAGCGAACCCTAACCAGCTGAAGTTCATGAGTTTTCTTCCATTGGGAGAACTTTCTGTTTTATTGCTTTTTTCTTCCCCCTTCTCCCCCCCTCCCCTTTTTTTCCAGTGTGGGAAGGGAAGGGGAATCGAGTTTTTTTGTTTTTTCTCTGATATACCCTGGGGGGTGTTGCTTTTTCCCCTTCCCCCAACCCACCTGGCGGAAACCAAGGATCTCACAGCGCCGCCTGGTGACAGGTACTGGACATTACAAGTTCTGCTCCTCCAGTGATCCAACAGTGCCGCCTGGTGACTACTATAGAACACTACAAGTTCTGCACCTCCAATGACCCAACAGCGCCACCTGGTGAATGGTGCAGGACATTACAAGTTTTGCATCTCCAGTGACCCAACGGTGCCCCCTGCTGACTGTGGTTGGAACTGCACCAAAGGGTGCAAAAAATTGAACTATTTCATTTTCCTTTTGCCAGTTTATCGGTTTTGTTCTTGAAGGGGATTATTGGTGGGTATAGGAGTATTGCTTGGTTGTTTTACTTGGGTTTTTTTTGTGTGTTCCTGATAATACACACATACCCTTAATAAAGTGCTATTTTCCCTTTTCCATAATTTGTTTTCCTTCAGTCAGAGCCTCTTAATTTTGGATTTATAATTGCTTAGAAAGAGAAGTTTGGGTTTTTTTCTACTAACCCATCCTCAGCAAAAGACCCTTGTCTCATTTAAACTGGGACAGACAGATAAGCTAGTCTGTGAGTTTGTAAATCTGTGACTACCAGTCCATTGCTTCATAACTATAAAAACTCAGTCCAAACTCCCATATGGCAGATTATTCCACATACTTTCTTGAAGTGTGGAGCTTCTCCCATGAAGCAGGGATGCCTCTTCATGGTTATTCCCCAGGGGTTAAGAGAGAGATCTGCCTGTTATTTCTGGGAGATTTAAACCGCTGCAGGGAGGACCTACTCTCAGGTCAGCCCAGCTGCCCTGCGAGGCCTAATCATCTGACCAAGGAGTGGAGTCGAGGTCATTTCCAGGAGATTTAAATTGCTGCAGGGAGCACAGTGACTTGGAGTATGGAGAACAGGAGTAGGCAAACAGGAGTGTGGCATGGCAGTTTGCACAGGCAGGGCAAGCAGGAAGGGCACAGCCACCCTCCCAACTCTCCCTGGTGGCCTGTGAGGTAGGTGTGTGACTGTTGGGTTTTTTTTGTTTTGGTTTGGTTTTTTTTCCTGCAACTCCAGTCGACCCATCAGTGGTTTCCAAACAAGTGAAAGCCATTGCTGCTGCTATCAGGGGGAGTGTGCTAACTCAGACAGAACCCCCCAGAGAAGGATGCAGGTGTTCAGGTCACTGGCTGCACAGAGTGTCTCAGCCTGGCATTAGTACCAGAGGACACTGTGAGAGATACCTGTGTAAGATGCGAGCAGGTGAATGATTTGCTGTGCTTAGTGGCAGAGCTCAAGGAAGAAGTGGAGTTGCTAAGAAGTATTAGGGAGAGTAAAAGGGAAATAGACTGGTGGAGTCATAGGCTTTTGACCCCAAAAGAAGTCCAGCAGGAGACAGTGAAGCCCCACCCCTCCTGCCATCAGGCAGATGGAGCAAACCAAGTAGATGGGGGGGGGGGGAAGGAAACAGATCCCCACTCAAATAGGTAAAGGAATCCCCTCCTGACCCCCATCACCTCCCATGGTTCCCTGAAAGAATAGGTATGAGACCCTGGACTCAGAGAGTCAGACAGAGGGCAGTCAGGAAGAAGATCTGACTATGCAGGGGAGAACATACAGAAGAATTACCAACACAAACAAACCTAAAAGCAAAAATAATAAAAATCTTTTCAGGGGCGATGAAAGTCCTTTTAGGGATACCCAATGTCATAGTCTGATCTGGCTCTTGCCTCTCCTGGCAGTCTTTTGCCCACATTTTCCACCAAAAATGTCGTGGGTTTGCCTTGGGCTAATTTTCTCTCACCACACCCCCTCACACACAATTGCTATAAGTTGAGAGAAGATTTATACAGACAAAAGAGATCTGATTGGGAAGAATAATATTAGGATTTATTACTAGCAAGATAAAAACTAAAGAACTATATCTACAACAATTCTAATTAGGCAGAAATGCTATGTATTTACAAAAATACCCCTCCCCCCTTTGTATCAGTTCAGGAGGAAAAGTAGTCTTTGTTCCATTTCCAGAGCTCCAGGTCTTTTCTATAATTTTGCAGCACTCGAAAGTTCTTCTTCTATTATCTCTAGGATGACAAGGGATAATGGATTTTGATTCCACCCCTGTTTCCTGTGGGGTCTCGCCTCACGAGAGAAGTCTTTGATGGACCTCTCTATCGTGAGTTTACACCTTCAGGAAACAGGTCTTCCATTCTCTGCTGTCTCTGATCTCGGTGAGGGATCTGTGCTGGTGCAGCTGAATTTGTGACCCTGAGGGACAGCAGAGAATGGAAGAACTGTTGCCCAAGGGATGAATCCATATCGGAGAGGTTTATCAAGGACTGTTCTCCCGTGGGAAGGGACCCCACAGGAAACAGGGGTGGACTCAAAAGCCATTTCCATAGCCAGAATCCACAGATAAGGAACACCCCTTTAGGGAGGGAAACAGACAGTGAGGAAGATTCAATTTTAAAGGGTATTTTTTCCTTGCACCGAAACTCAAAACTAGAATAGGCTCCATTGAACTGCCTTTTACTTTTCTCCTACTTTTTTGTATTAAAATAGAAACAGTGGGCTGCGGGGAGGGTTCCTAAAATTTCTAATTCTTCAGGATAATTGTTAAGAGACTGCAAAGTGGTTTCAAGGTTTTGGGAAGCAGGGCACACCTTGGTTTTCATTTTTGTCAAGACCATTACACCATATGGAAAATTGATGTTGGAATTTAGACCATTTTTTAGGGGACCAAGTCATTGCAAGTAAACATGTTTTGAACAGGTAAGAGAGATCCAAAACCGAAAGACACAATGAATTGCTATTTAGAGACCTAGCCAGGGAAAATCATATCTTTGTATGCTCAGTCGCAACCCAGTCTGGCAGAGGAGGTGTGGGAGAAGGCTAGATCTGATGGATCAAGGTGGAGATTATGATGATGGTGATCATGGTGGTGACTACTCGCTGTTGCAGAATTTCAGCAGGCGTGATGGAACCCACTTAGGACCAGAACCTGTAGAGACACAAACATGCCCCCTTCCCCAGGCAAAAAGGGAAACAGGGCTAACCCATTCACCTGTTATCTTTATAAGTAACTTTGGCATCGGTACTGACTTGGTTTCAGTGTGCTTTAAAATGCCTTTCAATAGGAGATGTGTCTTGTTGTAATCTATTCAAGAAATTGATAACATATAATGCCTTATTTAATTTTTCTTGTGGGGTAAATCCAATTGTGGTATTCTGTTGTTTGGTTAACATATTTTTGAGAGTCTGATGAATTCGTTCTACTACTCCTTGACCAATGGGGGAGTGAGAGATCCCGGTGACATGGGAGATACCCCATTCATTGAAAAGTTCTTTTAGGGAGCTAGAGGTGTAAACTGGTCAGTTATCTGTTTTTATGGTTTTGGGGATACCAAGAACTGATATTGCAGCCATGAAGTGCTTTTTAACATCTTGAGCCTTCTCTCCTGCTTGGGTTGTTGCCACAATGGCACCAGAACATGTGTCTATAGACACATGGATATATTTTAATTTCCCAAAGGGTGGATAATGTGTTATGTCTGACTGCCAGATGTCCAGAGGGTTAATCCCTCAAACGTTTACCCCCTCAGATGGTAGAGGAGTGAATCTCTGGCAGTCAGAGCATGCAGAAATAATTGTTCTGGCTTGAGGCAAGGTAATGTTGAATGTTTTTTAATGGGATTTTGCATTTTGGTGAAAAAAGCTGTGGGACAGCTTTGCTTTTTCAAAGTTGTTTGGTACCACTTCTGTTTGTGCCAGATGCTCCGTATTAGCAATTTGGTCTGTAACATGATTTCCTGCTGTGATGGGCCCTGGGAGAGAAGTATGAGAGTGAATATTGATGCCCAAAAAGGCAGATAAAAACAACTGCTTAGGCAGAGTTTTATGCCATAAACAGTAGGTATTTATTTATTGAGCGGCCGGGCAGCCTGCCAGCTATTGCTGGGAAAACAGACTCCAAAGTGCTTGAATAGAACAAGCAATTTATACAGTTTCTAGTTACTATTACAACATAATCACATACATATTCATATTATTGCATCATTAGATTACAATATTCATAGCAGGTGGAGTCAGGGTGGAGTTTGAGGCGTGGTCTCTATTTTGAGGAATATTATGGTGGGAGATCCTGCCTTACTTCATCCTGGGGTCTTGAATTTACTCCTCATCGTCAGGTGACCTTTGTGACCTTCTGTTCTTTCCATTGTCTAGTGTTCTGATCGTCCAGGCTTGAAGAAAACCTTGGCTTCAAGCCTATTTCACCTATTCAAATGTCTACCTTGGCTCCTTTGGCTAAGATTTATTTCCTCTGGGCTCTTTGTACAATGTACCTGTAAGTATTTTAGGTCTGGAGAATTTGTACAGAACAAGATCTCTTTTGAGCAAGGTAGAGAAAGTGGAGGGGGGAGGAGAAGAGTGGGTTTTTGCAGTAAGATGCTTCAATTAACCCTTCTAAAGCCTTGTCTTCCTTCACTACCCCCTTTTCTTAGAACTTAGGAACTCTTTCGTCAAGTTCCAACGAAGTATGGGTGTGAATTATTGCCCATATTATTTGAGTCCTTTTTTATTATTAAGTGTAATTTATACTACAGCCATATATTTAAAGAGGATAGTACAAACATAACTATTCCCAATACAGTGTTTAATGATTTTGGGGGTTTAATCCAGTCTTGTTGTGTGTATGATTTGTTAAATGACTAAGCCTGGCTTAGGCCCTGGGTCTTTTGAGGAATGTTCCCCAGCTCAAATCAATGACTCGATAATTTGTGTATCTGACTATGGCCATTCTATGGTAAGGTTTTGTGCTGAAGTTATCGAGTCCAAGGAATAATGTTGGAGTCTGCTAGTCCATGGTAGTGGGATCCTTCAGGAATTCTCTTGGTTTTTCTCTGGAGTTTTCTTGATCTGGGAGTAGTGGATCCAAGTAGGTAGTTCCTTAATCTGGATGGCCATGAAGGTGATCAGTAGTACCTGGAATGGTCCTTCCCACTTTTCCTGCAGAGGTTTTCCTAAAAGATTCTGAACATATATTCAATCACCGGGATGGAAAGGATGCAATTTACAGTCAGGTTGTTTGGGTTGGTTATCTATTACCACTGTGGCAATTTTATCAAAATGATTTTGCAATGCTTTCTTATTGCTTTTACAATTTTGGCACAAAAGTGTGAGCCTCTGTCTTAGGAGATACTTTTAGGTACCCCAAATCTCGGTATGATTTCATTTAACAGAGTTTTGGTTACTTCTCTCTCTTTATTTGTTCTACATGGGAATACTTTAGGCCACTCAGAAAATGTGTCTGTCAAAACAGGATGGTATCTATACCCCCCTTTTCTTGGAAGTTCAGAGAAATCAATTTGTCACACTTCTCCAGGGAATTTTCCCTGTTAATTGCCCCTTGATGTATTTTTGTCCCTGTGTTTGGGTTATTTTTCAAACAACACTCCCATTGAGATGTGACTTGTTTTATTGCTGTGAAAAGCTTTGGTCCTGCTATCCTGGCTTTTAAGTGCTGATAGAGGGGGCATTATCATGTTCTGTTTTTACAAATTGCCAGATTAATTTCCCTGGTAGTACTAACTGTCCTGTCTCTAGCTGGCCCCACCCATTAGCATCTTACCTTTGTTTCTTTGTATCCACCTGTGGTCTGAGTCCTGATATTCTGGCCGAAAATTAGTATCTATTTCCTCTGGAACTAAGGTTGCTATAATTACCTCATCAGTTCTTGCAGCAACTAATTTAGCTTCTGTATCAGCTCTCCGGTTACCTATTTCTAGAACTGTGTTACCTTTCAGGTGTTCCTTGCAGTGCATTATGGCCACTTGCTTTTTCTTTGGGTCATCAACAGTTCTCTCCCCTTCCAGATTGCCCATGTCTCATAAAGCTGCTGCCATCTGTGAACCAGTCTTTTGCATCTTCAAATGGCTTCTCTGTAAGGTCCGAATGGCTGGAATATACAGCTTTGATGCTTTCTAGGCAGTCATGCTCTGCTGACATTCTTCCTTCTAGGAATGAAGCTGGGTTAACAACGTTAGTTACCTGAATGGTTATATCATCTGATTCGGCTAGGATTGCCTGATACTTCAGGAATCTGGAAGGTGACAACCAATGGCCACCCTTCTGTTCCAGTACTGCTGACAAAGTATAGGATACTAGAACAGTCATTTTCTGGCCCATTGCAAGCTTTCTGGCTTCTTCTATGTTCAGTCTTTTAAAGGCTGTTTCTGCTTTCGGTGTCCAAACTGGAACACCTTTGGTTTCTTTTAACAGTTCATACAGGGGCTTTGCAAGTATTCCATTATTATTGGTGCCACCATCAAAATTTTGGGTTCTTTGACCATGGGGCAAGCTCCATGGTACCCAGTCTCTCAAAATCAGATGGGATTCATCTGTCTAGGAAGAAAAAGAGGACTGTAGCCCATAAATTAGCGAGGTTGATCAGGAGGGCTTTAAACTAGGCTTGAAGGGGGAAGGGGTCGAAACCGGGCTCTCCAGTGATCAACCTAGGGATGGAAAGCCTGAGTTAAGAATTAAATCAACAGCCCACCTGAAGTGCATGTACACTAATGCACGCAGTATGGGCAACAAACAAGAGGAACTGGAAGCCACTGTGCAGCATGAAGGCCATGATGTAGTCGCCATCACAGAAACGGGGTGGGATGACTCGCATGACTGGAGTGCTGCTATGGAAGGCTACAAGATCTTCAGAAAGAACAGACAGGGTAGGAGGGGTGGAGGGGTGGCTTTATATGTTAGGGAGTCTCTTGACTCTGTTGAACTTCAGGTCAGCAACGATAAGGTTGAGTGCCTGTGGGTCAGAATCAGGGGGAAGACCAACAAGGCTGACATCATCATAGGTGTCTGTTACAGACCGCCCTACCAGGATGATGAAGGAGATGAATTATTCTATAAGCAGCTGGCA
>NW_020955645.1:412548-414988 GCF_003031625.1 Empidonax traillii
GGTTGTTTAGTCTGGAGAAGAGAAGGCTTAGAGGTGACCTCATCACTCTCTTCAACTACCTGAAGGGAGGTTATAGCCAGGTGGGGGTTGGTCTCTTCTCCCAGGCAACCAACAACAGGACAAGGGGACATGGGCTCAAGCTCTGCCAGGGGAGGTTTAGGTTAGATGTTAGGAAGAAATTCTTTACAGCATTGGAACAGCCTACCCAGAGAGGTGATGGATTCACCATCCCTGGAGGTTTTTAAGCAGAGATTGGATGTGGCCCTTAGTGCCATGATATAGTAATTGGAGTTGGATCAGGGGTTGGACTTGATGATCTTGGAGGTCTTTTCCAACCCAATCTATTCTATGATTCTATGATTCATACTGGTATATCCATAAACGACACCAGCCTGTCATACCCAGAAAGACCCGCAGATCTCTCACCATTTCAGGTCTGGGCATCTGACAGATGGCTTCTTTCCTCTCCATTCCCAGAGATGGTTGTCCTCCAGAGATCTCGTATCCCAGGTATATTACTTTTTCTTGCACCAATTGGGCCTTTTGTTGAGAAACTCGATATCCGTTTAATCTCAAAAAATTCAACAATGCAATTGTCCATTGTATACATTTTTTTTCTTCAGTTTTAGTTGTTATGAGTAAATCATCTACATATTGTAGAAGAATGCCCTCTCCCTGTGGCTGTTCTCATTGTTCCAATTCTAAAAATTTTCTATTATGGGTTCAATTCCCTTCTTGTCTTCTAGTCTTAATGGGTATTGTTTCCTGTGTACCGGTTTTGCTCCTGATTTTAATTCTATAACTACTGGGGCAACTTGCTTTGATTTCCCAGGGATATCTGTGGCCCACACTAACGGGTAAGCTTCACTCATAATTTGTTCTGACAGTCAGGCTTAGGGTTTACTTGAAATTCAAGTTTGCTTTTATCAAGTTTTATTACAGTTCCCAGATTTTCTAACAAGTCTCTGCCTAGAAGGGGCTTTGGAGAATTAGAGAAATATAAGAATTGGTGAATTCCCATTTGTTTTCAAATTTTATATTTTAGGGGTTTCAAAAAGAAAGTTTTTTCTGATTGGCCTGTAGCTCCCATCACTTGAATAAATTCATCACTTTTTGGCACGAATTCCTGATTTAAAACTGAAAATGTAGCTCCAGTGTCAATTAAAAACTCCATTTCTTTTTCATTTTCCCCTAGCTCCAATTCAACCAGTGGGTCTGCTCAGGGCAGGCCTACCAGCCCCCCCCTCACTCAGTACCCTGTAAGCAACAACAACCCCCCTGTGCCTGTATCTCTACCTGTTAATTCAGGGCATTCTACAACATGCACACTGGTTCTGATCCAACCTTGTTTGTCAGGGAGGTAAACTTTACATCTGTTACATAAGGCTTGTACCAACAATTACAAAATAAACAATTCTAGGTCTTATTCAATGTGGTGTGCTTATAGTTTACTGTTCAGCACTACTTCCCATATAGCAATTCTTGTCATGATAAGACCTTTAACTATGTCTACCTGGATACTTCAAGGTAAGCAAGGCATATCAGGTGTATAATAATTTTTCCAAAAACAAACAAGACAACACAAAATGATAATAAACACACACACAAAACTATTAACACAATAACAGTGCCCCAAACCCCAGTTCATAAGCTGGTTTGTCAATTGTTCAATGTTGGGGCCTTAGCAGTTTTACACGAATATGCTGAGTTCTGAAAAGGTCAAGAGTTGACCGTTAGACAAACAAGAACAAGTTTTATGGTTACAAGAATGCAGAGGTCAGCAGAAAGCGGGATGTGAAAAACAGCGATAACAGAGACTTTGTCCAGGAATGTGGGCTTTGAGACCACCAATCGATGGACTGCCTGAGGCGCGTGAACAATGTGTGCTGACCAATCATGGTGGCATGCTGTGCTCATGATCGCATGTCCAGGACTCAAAAGATTATATATTGTGTAACCTTCTGATAATAAAACGGATTTGAATTTGCATCTTATAGATGTGTCGTTCTTTCCCGCTCGAATGAAAGCTCACAACATTTGGTGACTCGCAACGTACTTGTTTGGAGAGGGTCGAATTGCATCAAGTTGCGGAGCCTGCGAGGATCCTGCTGTCAGTGAAACTTTAGCTGAGCGCCCGAAGAAAGGCAGTTTGCATGCACTGCTGACCAGTGAGTCAGGGAATAAGCAGGATGGGATTAACTGCTTCAGCAGTGGAACAGGCGGTTGTTGATAGCCTAATGAAATTGCCTGACAAGACTAACACTCAGTTGCCGTGTTCGGTGCTGATATATTTATTACGTTGGTGTCACCGTGGCCTAGCTCAGGAGAGCAGACCGGAGCCGAGCTGGAACCTCAGATCGCGATCGAAACCATCCCGTTCCCCCCCGATTCCCCCTGCGGTGTGTGCCGGAGACGGGCTGAGACGGGAGGGGGGGGGGGA
>NW_020955645.1:416821-451641 GCF_003031625.1 Empidonax traillii
GACCATCAGAGATGGCAGACTGAGAAGCACACAGCCAGTAATACTGGGATCTGAGATCTGTGGTTGAAATGCAAAACTATAATAAAAATCCCAGCTATGTGTGAATGAGGAGTGGATTGAGGTGGCCACCTTCTGAATGACTGGAAAAAAGCTGTATGAGTGAAAAAAGCTGTGTAGATATCTATGTGTGTGAACTTAAAATACTTTGTGAGTGTTAAGATTTTAAGAGAATATGCTGTATAGATTTAATTATGGTAAGTTGCTGCATACTAGCCTTCAATGATTGGAAGCAAGTATTGAAGAATTGTGGGTTAATGCTGGTCAGAATTAGCTAAATGGTTTGTTGGTAAATGGGAACTATCGGAATGGCTTTTGCCTATGGTCAAGACAGGTTTGCTTCTGTTATCTATTTTTGTGGTTGTACTACTAATGTTGCCATGTTTGGTGTCATGTTTGCAAAGGGTCCTGCAAAGGAGGTTCGCTAAAAGATATACTTAAACAAGGGCTGTCTATACTCGTTTTCATTCTGGTTTTATTACTTATTATTCCATGTATTTTTAGGTGTCTTCAGGATTGTATTATTCGTAGCTTTGATTCTATGCTTAAGCGAAAGGCGGGAAATGTTGGGGCCTTAGCAGTTTTACACGAATATGCTGAGTTCTGAAAAGGTCAAGAGTTGACCGTTAGACAAACAAGAACAAGTTTTATGGTTACAAGAATGCAGAGGTCAGCAGAAAGCGGGATGTGAAAAACAGCGATAACAGAGACTTTGTCCAGGAATGTGGGTTTTGAGACCACCAATCGATGGACTGCCTGAGGCGTGTGAAAAATGTGTACTGACCAATCATGGTGGCATGCTGTGCTCGTGATCGCATGTCCAGGACTCAAAAGGTTATATATTGTGTAGCCTTCTGATAATAAAGCGGATATGAATTTGCATCTTATAAATGTGTCGTTCTTTCCTGCTCGCATGAAAGCTCGCAGCAGTTCAAAACTGCCCTCCATATAATAACTCAAACCTAAGAAAAAAACTCTTAAAGAGATGTTTCTATAATTTTACCTCTTTGCTTTGTTGGACACAGACCGTGAAATGCCAGAAACCGGTTTTTGTTATATCCACGAGACGCAAACCACATATAGCAAAAGACAGTCTAATACTAAATAAATGCAGCACAATAACTACGTATAAGACAAGACAATACGACACGTGTCAGGCCCAGAATCCTTATCTAAACCAGAAACCAGAAGGAAACTATGGGAGTAGTCTCCAAACAGAAGGAAACCGATTTCTCAGTTCTCCCAAACAGATATTCAGCCAAGTGTTTAGCTAAATACGGCTGTACAGACCAAAGAAGTGTCCTTCTCATGGCGTGTTCTACATGATAACCGCAGCATCCTGCCCATGTGTTTAAACACCTTATTACAGACACCAGTGCATGCAAGTTAAAACCAGAATAAATGATTATGAGAACTTTATCCACCCCTGCGAGAAGCCAACGAAGACAGGAACCCCCCCTTTATAGGTAAAAGCTTACCTTTAGCGCTTCTGGGAAAGGGGTCCTGACCTTCGATGGATTTCACAGCCGAGGGATCGAAGTCCCATCTGGATCGCCAAATTGAGGCCCAAAAAGGCAGATAAAAAACTGCTTAGGCAGAGTTTTATGCCATAAACAGTAGGTATTTATTTATTGAGCGGCCGGGCAGCCTGCCAGCTATTGCTGGGAAAACAGACTCCAAAGTGCTTGAATAGAACAAGCAATTTATACAGTTTCTAGTTACTATTACAACATAATCACATACATATTCATATTATTGCATCATTAGATTACAATATTCATAGCAGGTGGAGTCAGGGTGGAGTTTGAGGCATGGTCTCTATTTTGAGGAATATTATGGTGGGAGATCCTGCCTTACTTCATCCTGGGGTCTTGAATTTACTCCTCATCGTCAGGTGACCTTTGTGACCTTCGTGACCTTCTGTCCTTTCCATTGTCTAGTGTTCTGATCATCCAGGCTTGAAAAAAACCTTGGCTTCAAGCCTATTTCACCTATTCAAATGTCTACCTTGGTTCCTTTGGCTAAGATTTATTTCCTCTGGGCTCTTTGTACAGTGTACCTGTAAGTATTTTAGGTCTGGAGAATTTGTACAGAACAAGATCTCTTTTGAGCAAGGTAGAGAAAGTGGAGGGGGGGGGAGAAGAGTGGGTTTTTGCAGTAAGATGCTTCGATTAACCCTTCTAAAGCCTTGTCTTCCTTCAATATGGATGATATGGAATTTATGTTTATGATACATAATCTCATAAAGTAATGATTTGAACATATAAACCAATTGAGAGGTATTTTTATGTATGAATTTTCAATTCACCAGACTACCTCGATGACATAGGCCAAATCAGAAACAATATTCAAGGGCTCTGGAAATAGTTCAAAAGCACAAATGACTGCAGAATTCTGCTGTTTGAGTGGAACCTTATACCTTGTGCGTGTCAAATACCCACTCTCCTGATTCAAACCAGGTGACTACGGGGTTGGACGATTTTCCTGAACCATTTGTGAAAACAGTCCTAGCACTTGTTAGTGGAACAGGTGAATAATTATATGTTAGTTCTGATTGTGTTAGGGTTAACATCTGCAAAAAAGGAATAGACGGAAGGTGAACTGAAAATTGACCTCTGTAATCAGCGATGGCTAACTGAAAATCAGAGCTATGAATTTGCAATTGAGTTAGTTGAACAGTAGACTTAAGAACATAAATGACATCTGGATCCCTCCTCAAGAGTTCCCAAAGCTGCAATCTACTTTTGTGGCAGACTTTGGAGAGCATCTCACGGTATGTAGTGATGGATTTGGAAAACTGGAAACTTAAGAAAACCCATTCCCATAACAGAAAGTCTTTGCCCTTTAGATCAAGTTGTCCTATTACAGCATAAGGTTGTCTGATACCCTTAAAAATTACTACAACAACAGGTTACCCACAGGCTTTTCTTTCACTTTGAGAGGAACTCAGTCTCCAATTTATTTCCTTTAGCACTGCTAAGGCTTCTGGTGTTAAGCGTTGAGGGGAGGTTAGGTCTGTCTCCCATTTCAGGAGCTGAAACAGTGGCTTCAGGGCATCTGTTGTTACCCCTAAGAGAGGTCTAACCCAATTACTTAACCCTAGAAGAGACTGCAAGTCATTTAAGGTGTGAATATTATTTGCTAAAGTGACAGTCAGGGGTTGAATGGTGGTGTTATTGATTTGAAATCCAAGGTACTTTCAGGGAACTGTCAGTTGTTCTTTTCCTGGTGCCACTTCAAGGCCATGTGTCAAAAGTGCAACTTTTACAGACAGATGTACTTGTCTGAGTTGTCCCTCGGACTCCGCTGCCAGCAAGATATCATCCATGTAATGGTAAATGATGGTATCTGGAAGCTGTAGACGGATTGGTGATAACACGTCTGAGACGCCTCTCTGGCAAATAGAAGGGCTGTTTCTCATACCCTGAGGTAGAACAGTCCAATTGTAACAATGAGAAGGTTCTGCTGCATTGGTGGAAGGCACTGTAAATGCAAATCTCAGAGAGTCTTTAGGATTTTACAGGATGTTAAAGAAACAATCCTTGATATCAGTAATAACAATAAGCCAGTTAGAGGGTATCATAGCTGGTGAGGGAAGTCCTGGTTGGAGACCTCCCATAGGCTCTATTATTTTATTAAATTCTCTTAAGTCCTGTAGCAGTCTCCACTTTCCACTGGACTTCTGCATGGTGAAAATGGGGAAATTCCAGGGGCTATCAGTTGGCACAATGTCCTTTTGCTAGTTGTTCATCTGCTAACAGGTTTATTTGCTGCAGTTTTTTTCCCTTTTAGGGACCACTGGAACACCCAGATGGGCTCGTCAGAGAACCATGTGAGGGCGGGAGATTGTGGTCCTCCAGTAACCTCAAAGCTAAATTTGAGGTAGTTAGGTGGACACCCCATCGTCCTATTATATTCCTCTCCCAGAGGGTCATTGGAATGTTAAGAACATAGGCCTTTGCTGAAGCAGTTTTACCTTCTGGTCCTCCAATTAGTAAAGTGCAAACACTTTGGAGGGGTGACTGAGCTCTTCCTACCCCTTTGATGTTTATGCAGGGCTTCGTGGTGGTCCACTCCTTTGGCCAGTCGGTCTCTGCGAAGATGATGACATCTGCTCCTGTATCTATGAGACCTTTAACTTGAACACACTGGTTAGAGTTGGGAAAAAACGCAGAACAGGTTAGCATTGCCCAATCGAGTAAAATAGATTGTGTCCACTGGACCAGAGGCGTGGAGTTCAAGGTGTTTTCCCTCACATCAACAGGGGTTAAATTGGCAATAGGTGTGTCTGTGTCTAGCTCCACAGGTGGAAACAGAGCTTTTACAGTCACTTCTATTTCCTTAGGGTTGTCTACAGTCACTGATTGTGGTATAATTGTTAAACCTGTATCTGTAGATGTAACAGTCCCAGTCAGGATGTATTTTCCAGCAGGTACTGGTAAATTACTGGTCATTTTCACGAGAATTGTTTGGTAGTTGTCACTGCTTATTGTGAGTTGGTGGGAAGATGCCAACTCCACCCTAGAAAGACTTGCTCTGGGTCTTTGTCCAGGATCAAGGGGAGCAGTTGGGTGTGGTTGGATTGTGGGGTATTTTATATCATAGCACCCTAGAGTGTATGGAGGATAATTTCCTGCTCCAGCTGGTAAATGAACCTACCAGGGGTGGGGCCCTGCTAGAGCTGCTGTTCACAAACAGAGAGGGGCTGGTGGAAGATGTGGTGGTTGGAGGCCGTCCGGAGCACAGTGACCATGAAATAATAGAGTTTTCAATACTCAGGGATGCAAGGAGGTCCATCAAAAAAACATCTACCCTGGACTTCTGGAGGGCAGATTTCGACCTCTTCAGAAGACTAGTTCAGAGTGTACCCTGGGAAACAACCCTTGAAAACAGAGAGGTCCAGGAGGGATGGACATACTTCAAGAAGGAAGTCTTGAACGCACAAGAGAAGGCTGTCCCAGTGTGCCGAAAGGCAAGCTGACGGGGAAGACGAACAGTCTGGCTTAACAGGGAGATTAGGGGAAAAAAGAAATTAGGGGAAATTAGGGGGGGAAGGAGAGCTTACTGACTATGGAAAAAAGGGTTGGCTACTCAGGAAGAGTTTAGAAATATAGTTAGGTCATGTAGAAAGAAAATTAGCGAGACAAAGGCACACTTTAAACTCAGTCTAGCCACTTCTGTTAGGAATAACAAAAAGTGCATCTACAAATACATCAATAGAAAAAGGAGGGGCAAGGAAAACCTCCCGTCTTTATTGGACTTGGAGGTCAACTAAGTTATCAAAGATGAGGAAAAGGTTGAGGTACTTAACACTTTCTTTGCCTCAGTTTTCAACAGTAAGACAGGTTGTCCTCAGGAGAACTGGCTTCTGGAACTGGTAGACAGAGACAGGAAGCCAAATAGCCGCCCTGTAATCCAGGAGGAAACAGTTAGCGACCTGCTGAGCCACTTGGATCCTCACAAGTCTATGGGACCAGATGGACTCCATCCAAGGGTGATGAGGAAGCTGGTGGAAGAGCTCGCCAAGCCGATGTCCATCATTTACCAACAGTCCTGGCTCACTGGGGAGGTCCCAGATGATTGGAAGTTGGCAAATTTCAAGCTGATCCACAAAAAGGATGCAAGGAGGACCCGGGAAACTACAGGCCTGTCAACCTGACCTCAGTGCTTGGCAAGGTTATGGAGCAGATCATCCTAAGTGCAATCACACAACACCTACAGGATGGACAAGGGATCAGAACCAACCAGCACAGGTTTAGGAAGGTCAGGTCCTGTCTGACCAACCTGATCTCCTTTTATGATCAGGTGACCCACATGGTGGATGAGGGGAAGGCTGTAGATGTAGTCTATCTGGACTTCAGCAAAGCCTTTGACACTGTCTCCCACAACACACTCCTGAAAAAGCTTGTCCACAACTTGGACGGGGGCACTCTGTGCTGGGTTAAGAACTGGCTGGATGGCAGGGCCCAGAGAGTGGTGGTGAACGGTGCTGCATCCAGTCACTAGTTGTGTCCCCCAGGGATCAGTGCTGGGCCCAGTCCTGTTCAATATCTTTACTGATGATCTGGATGAGGGGATTGAGTGTACCATTAGCAAATTTGCAGATGACACTAAGTTGCAGGGGCGTGTTGATCTACTGGAAGGCAGGAGAACTCTTCAGAGGGACCTAGACAAGCTGAAGAGATGGTCTGATTCCAATGGGATAAGGTTCAACGAGGCCAAGTGCCAGATCCTGCACTTTGGCCACAACAACCCCCGGCAGTGCTACAGGCTGGGGACAGAGTGGCTGGAGAGCAACCAGGCAGAAAGGGACCTGGGAGTTTGGATTGACAGGAAACTGAACATGAGCCAGCAGCGTGCCCAAGTGGCCAAGACCAATGGCATCCTGGCCTGCATCAGGAACAGTGTGGTCAGCAGGACCAGGGAAGTGATTCTTCCCCTGCTGGTGAGGCCACGCCAGCAGTACTTTGTCCAGTTCTGGGCCCCTCAGTTCAGGAAGGATATTGAGGTGCTGGAGCGGGTCCAGAGAAGAGCAACCAGGTTGGTGAAGGGACTTGAGCACAAGTCCTATGAGGAGAGGTTGAGGGAGCTGAGGTTGTTTAGCCTGGAGAAGAGAAGGCTCAGGGGAGACCTCATCACTCTCTACAACTACCTGAAAGGAGGTTGTAGCCAGGTGGGCATTGGTCTCTTCTTCCAGGCAACAAACAGTAGGACAAGAGGGTACGATCTTAAACTCTGTCAGGGGAAGTTTAGTTTGCATATTAGGAAGAAATTTTTTATGGAGAGAGTAATCAGGCATTGGAATCGGCTGCCCAGAGAGGTGGTGGATTCACCGTCCCTGGAGGTTTTTAAGATGAGACTGCATGTGGCACTTAGTGTCATGGTCTAGTAACCACAGCGGTGTTGAATCAAGGGTTGGACTTGATGACCCAGAGAGTGGTGATGAATGGTGCCACATCCAGTTGGAAAATGACCTTGTGTTGTGGTTTTGCTCTGGGTTAATTTTCTCTCACCCCCCACACAATTACTATAAATTGAGAGAAGGTTTATGCAGACAAAACAGACCTGATTGGGGAAAAAATAATATTAATATTTATTATTAACAAGATAAGAACTAAAGTATTATATTTACAACAATTCTACTTAGGTAAAAAGCACTATGTATTTATAGAAATACCTCTCCCCCCTTTTTATCAGTCCAAGGAGGAGAAGCAGTTTCTTTCTCCATTCTCAGAGCTCCAGGTCTATTCAATAACTTTGCAGCACTCTAAAACTCTTCTTCTGTATCTCAGGTCAACAACTCTTTATTGCAACTGGAACTCTCTCTCTATCTCTCTTTGTCGACCTCCATGGTTGGGCCTACCCCCCTCCTGGGCTAAGACCGGAGGCTGGGGGGTTACTCAGGCCCTGAAGGTCTTCTCTTCCATGGATTGCAAGGGGGCACTTGCCTACCATGGATCTTCACCACAGAGTCACAGGGGATAATGGCTTTTGAGCCCACTCCTGTTCCTTGTGAGGTCCCTCCCCACGGGAGAACAGTTCTTAATAGACTTCTCCGATGTGAGTCCATTTCTCAGACAACAGGTCTTCCATTCTCTGCTGTCTCTCAGGGTCACAAATTTAGCTGCACCAACAGCATGGATCTCTCACTGAGATCCCAAGCTTACCTGAACCATTCTCGCTCCAGCGTAAGCCACGTCTCTCTCAGGGTCACAAATTTCCAGCACTAGTATGGATCTTTCACACAGATCCCAGCATCCTACCTGAGCCGTTCTGCTCCAGTGTAGGTCTTCCTCAGGGTTACAAATCTTCAACAGGACTCTGCCTCACCTCAGGTCTCTCATAAAGTCTCGGTTTCCTCATGCATCAACTTACTCCAGTGTAGGCTCCTCCACGAGCAGCATGGGGGTCTCCTCATCCCAGCAATCTTCCAAAGGTAGCAGGGATTTATTTTTCAGTCTTTTCCCTGCTGAAGACAAAGAGTGAAAGGGGGGAAGAAACAGCCCCCCCCCTTCAAACTTCTCTCTCCTCCAACTGCCAGCTTTGACCTTGAACACTTCGTTATCTCTCTGCCGGAATTTCTTCTGCAGCATTCTTGTCCAAGCAGTCAGTTCTTCTCTAAAGTTTTTTTTCTCTACTCTCATACAGGAGAGAAGGGGGGCTTCAGTGCTACACCTGCCCCTGACCCAGGACCAGAGGAGGAGGGAGGCCTGACCCCCACCTGGGGCCTGCCGCCTCTCCTACATGACTACTAATTTCAACTGTGCAACAACCTTCCCTTCCATTTTCTTAAATATGTAATTAGTAAAGGCATTACTGAAAGATTTGATTGGTTTTTTCTCCGGAAATCCACCTGGACAAAACCATCCTCAACCCCAGGGGCTGACTGGTGGGCAAAACCATGACAATTCCCCCCTTTGCCTTTGCGAATTACATTTTTAAGAAATCTTTAACTCTACAATTACATATAACTATAAATAAACAAAATATAATTAAAAATTACTCTATTAAAAATTAAAACAACATCACTATAATACTTAATTCTATTATTGTGCTCGTACCACAACTATAACATACATGGTCAGTCTATTTTGTCTGCAGACCTCTCTCAGTTATCTCAAAATCTTTATGGTCGGTTCTCACATGGGGCACTTAAAAATGTAGGGGTTTGATACAGTCACTGCCTCTCCAGACAGTCTCTGCCTGCATTCTAAAAACTTCCAACCTCCGCTGCCCCCGGGTCGCGCAAAACCACAACACCTTGGGGTGCTGATTGACAGCCAGCTGAACATGAACCAGCAGTGTACACAGGTGGACAAGAAGACCAATGGCATCCTAGCCTGTATCAGAAATAGTGCGACCATCAGGACCAGGGAAATGATTGCCCCCCTGTACAAGGCACTGGTGAGGCCACACCTAGAGTGCTGTGTCCAGTTTCAGGACAGTTCCAGTTAATGATTCACTGGACATAATTATGAATAGTAAGCACCAGAGGCAACTGAAATAGGGTTCTGGGGTGAGACTGGGCTGTGCAGGGGTTCCCATGACCATGAACACCCAAGTAGCCTTGTGTGGACCAGGGGGAACTCAGTAGCCAATGAGCAGAGAAAGGGTGGTGCCAGGAGCAACTGAAGGGAATTTAAATGGTTACAGGGAATGCCAGGGACCCAGAGTGTGGCAAACAGGAGCAGACAAACAGGGGCATGGCATGTCAGTGTTGCCTAAAAAGACTGCAGAGAAAAAGACTTCAGATCAATTTAGTGTATAAGATAAGATAAAAAGAGCAGGTCCTTTAATGAAGCTGTAGGCCCAGGGGCACGCGTTCCCCCCCCCCCCCCCCCCCCCCCCCCCCCCGACAGTGGTTCTATGATTTTATAATGAGATCCATCCAATCCCAGATCTGTCCATCCCCCGGGTCTGCCCACTTCTGCCCCCAACACGCCCCTTCGGGAATTGGGTCTGGGGGCATGTGGGACTGCTTCTTCCTCATCTTCATCTTCTTCTAAGCACATACAGTCCTTGGAGTTCCTCCAGAGTTCTGGGTTTGAAGGTTGCTTTGTCTGTGTGATATCTCCTGGTCCAGGCCTAGGGTGAGATGTTCTTAAACAGAGGTGTTTTTCTACAATTCTACCTTGAAAAGTAGAATAAACATGCTAACGGAATTTTAGAGGGATTGATAAAGGGTATGGGATATAATACAACTACATTAAAATTACATTTACTACACAACTACTTCTAAAACCTACAAAAGTTAAAAGATCCAAAAAACTCTGAGGCATCACACGGCATGGCAGTTTGCAGGGCAGTTCACACAGGCAGAGTGGGCAGGAAGGGCTTCTTTCTGACCATCCAGAAAGAGTAAATAGATGCAGCAAACAGGCTCAGAAACTGGTAAGGTAGAGGAAAGAGATCCTTTCAGGCCAAGTTTTTTTTAGTGTATTAATTTAAGCTTCCTCAGTTATGGTGTTGATGTACCACAAGGCTGGATCCCCTGTAGCTGTGGGAGTCACAGAACCAACCATGTCAGACAGAGGCCTCCAGCCAGCCAGACCTGCTGATGGTAGATGCAGATCTCCACGTCATGGGTTTCCAGGACTGTCTGATGCCTCTTCACAAGACTGGGGTTGACAAACAGTTATTTGGCAGAAGGTGTGCTGTGGTTGAAGAACTGTGTCACCAGGTGAAGGAACTACAAGAAGTAGTGAATAGGCTGCATAGTATTTGAGCGAATGAGCAAGAGATTGACTTGTTATTTTCAGAGACACTACAGTTAAAGGAATATTAGTCAAGGGTCTGTTAAAGATGAAGGTTGGAGGCTGGTCACTGCATACACCAGAAGGACGGTTATTCCTCCTTCTCAGACTTTGACATGTAGGACTGGCACCTTGTACAATAGGTAGGGAGCCCCCGGTGGTCTAGGGGAAAAGACACTGCACTGTCACTGCAGAGACCCGGGTTCGATTCCCGGTCGGGGCCCCTCCCCGGGCAGATGGAGCTCGTTAACCCGTAAGGCAATCCATCTACGTCCTGAGGACCTCACTGCCACCGTCCAAGCTCGCTTGGCCCCGGCAGATGAACCTCAGGATTAAAGGGTGGGCTCAGTTCCGCGCACACTGTGTCTCACCTAAAAAATCCAATGCGCAGGCTGGAAGGTGTAAAGACCTTCCCCAGTTCTTCGTTCGCGAAGACTGGCCATTACTTACTTACTTACAATAGGTATGAGGCTGTGGAACTAGAAGACCAGACAACTGATGAGGTGGGTGAAGGTTCTTCTGGGGGAATGGGACCCTTAAAACAACACCACCTGTACCCTGCATCAAGACGTCCTCTGTTAAAAGAAGGGTAGTTGTAATAGGAAACTACCTCTTAAGGAGAATGGAAGGCCTGATATGCTGACCGGATCCAACTCACAGGGAAGTCTGCTGTCTCCCAGGGGCTGGGGTAAGGGACATTATTGGAAAAATCTCCAGTCTAGTAAGGCCCTCTGATTACTTTCTGCTATCGGTTGTTTAAACTGTCAGTGATGAAATAACAAAGAAAAGTAATAGGGCAATCAAAGGAGAAGATTGGTAGAAGGATAAGGAGTACAGATAGTAATGTCATCGATTCTTCTGGTAGTAAGGAATAATATTGATAGGAATAAGCAGATCCATCAGGTCACTGTATGGCTCTGAGGTTGGTGTAAGAAGAAAAATCTTGGGTTTGTTGGTCATGGGATGATCTACTCAACACCTGGTCTACTGAGACCTGATGGAATACACCTATCTCAGAGGGGAAAAAGAGTTCTAGCACAAGAGCTAAAGGGGTTTGTTGATAAAGATTTAAACTGACTTGGAAGTGATGCCAAAACAGCACAGAGAACTGCTCAAAGATGAATTTTTATCTTTAGGTAGCAAGGTATTTATTTCGTACAACGTTGGGGAACTAGTCAGTTCTTATTGGACAAATTAGCGCCAAAGTATTCAGGGAAAAGTCAGGTAATTTATACAGCTTTCGTAAGAGGTTACAACATTTTTACATACATATTCATTTAATTTTGACATCTAATCATCATATTCATTATTAGGCGGGGTTTAGGTGGAGCTTGAAGCAGAGTCTTCTACAATCGTCTTTTTGGGGAGACTTTTGGTGGTCATTTCAGGTCTTGACCTCAATTTTGGGGTCTCTTTAATCATCTGCCTGGCTTGAACTTTTCAACTTCCTTTGTTCAACGACCTAGTTTCTGGAGCTTGCAAAATCTCCTGACCCATGACCTTCTTATCCCCCTCAAATGCTCACCCTATCTTTATTTATGACTACTAGGCTGCTCAAAGTACATCCCTTCTATCTCTTACTTCAGTATAGTCAGCAGAACAGAACAAGCTGTTTTCAACATAACCAGAGCATCTTTGGCAGAGCATGGTACCAAACTCCATCTTAGTTAATCCTTAAAGACCCTGTTCTGTTTCATTCCCCCGTTTTCTTAGGACTTGCAAAATCTTTCATCAAGTTCCAAAGACAAAGGGTAGTCACGCATTGTTACCCACATTATTTGCGTTCTTTTGAATATTATACTTAGTTTGTACCATAGACAGATGTTCAAGAGGGATAACAGGATCATTCCTCCCAGTATGACTAACATGGGATGTACTAAATAGTGGAACACCTGTGTTGCTTTAGGGGAATATCCTGTAAAGATGTTCCATCAACTTGTTCTGCATCAGTGTCATGGTTTTGCTGGTTCTTGTTAACTGGGCAGGAATTTTTCCCTTCCCCCTGCCCACTACGTGCAGGGCAGTTAAGTGGACACTTAAGGGACACAAAAGAAGTGTCTTTCTGGGTAATTGATCAGAATCTCGTCTCCTTGGAAACAGGGGGGTGAGAAACTCCTCTTTACTTTTTGTCTCTCATCTCCTGGGAAATGGAGGGAAGAGTTTTGGCCTTGCTACTGAGGTTGGAACAAGGTTGCAGTGGAAGCTCGATGGTTCTTTTGTTCTTGGTCTGCTTGCCTGCTGTGGATCCTACTTGAATTTTTCATCAGAAAGGAACTGTTTTTCTGGAAGTTTTTTCCCCTTCCCCATTCCCATTTGTTTCTTTCCTGGCGGTGGTCCTTGTGCACATCAAGGGGGCATGGAAGACTGTGCTGCACGATTTGACCAGCCAAACAGAGTGAGTTTTTTTTTCCCCATTGGGGAGGACTTTTTTTTTGTTGTTGTTTCTCTCCCCCCTCTCTCTCTCTCCCCTTTCCCAGTGTGTGGTGGAGGGGAGGGAAACCCATGTTTTTGGTTTCTCCAACACACCCCAGAGGGTGTTACCCTGACGTGGCAATGAACAATGATTCCACAATGCCCCCTGCTGGCCAGCATAACAAACTGCAGGCTCTGCATTTCCAGTGACCCAACGGCACCCCCTGTTGACTGTGGTTAGAATTGCACTAAAGGGCATAAACTGAACTGTTTACTTTTTTTCCTTTGCTTGTTTATCGGTTTGTTTTGAAGGGGATTATTTGTGGGTATAGAAGTATTGTTTGGTTGTTTTACTTATTTTCTTTCATTGTTTCTGCCAATACACACATACCTTTTGATAAAGGGTTGTTATTTTTTCCTTTTCCATAATTTTTTTCCCTCAGTTAGAGCCTCCTTATTTTGGATTTATAATTGCTTAGAGGGAGGAGTTTGGGTCTTTTCTCATAACTCATCCTCAGCAAAACACCCATGTCTCATTTAAAATGGGACAATCAGTTAAGATGGATTTTATATTTTCAGAGTCATGTCTCACCTGCCAAAGCATGAGTTGGGCTGTCCTGTTTACTTCCTGGACTAGCTTTTCTATGTCAGGGTGTCTAAGCATTGCTTTAAAGAGACTAATATTCATGCCTATCTGTAACTTAGGTATATCGCGATACAGGGTATAATCAGCTTCAATCATCTAGTGGTTATAGGAGCAACATAAGCAAAATCCCAACCTACAATTTTAGTAAAATTACATACACAAAAATTAGTACCATTAGCTATTTCATGACAATTATCAATAGCAATGTTAACACAAGAAGTTCTAACACATGCACATCCATTTCCTATATAAAATACTTGTGACTGGGTTTTAATGTATGGAAACATTTCAAAAGTACACGTACTTTCTCTGATATCTTAATATTTATTTATTAGGTGGCTTAGTAGTAGGACTTTCTTTGGGCATAATGATAAACATTTCAGAAGCACCTCTGTCCTTGTTAGCCCATAAACACATAACTGAAACTGGTTGATCTAACAATAGCTTAAGCTCACACTGAGTTTTGTACTTTTTATCTTCTTTAAAACTATCCCACAGGCAAGAAACTGGTCCTTTTCTTTTGAGCCAAACACTATGGTCAATGTTTCTTCTATGGTTAAATGTAAGTGATGGGTCCTTTATAGGTGTTACTGTTAGCTTGACTTGTTCTGTCTCTTGCACTTATATATCAATACCCTTGCACCCTATCAGGATCTCATCTCCTGTTTTTCTTACTATGGTGTCTAATGAACCCTGGATTTTATTCCAGTCTTGTTGCATATACGACTTGTTGTCATTTAAAACATAAATGGCTAAACTTGGGTTAGACCCTGGGCCAGCTGAGAGTGGTACACCAGCCCATGGGAGTGATTCAACAATATGTGCATTAGACCATGGTCATTCTAAAGTGGGAGCTTGGGATAAGGTCATACTTATCAAAAGTCCAAGAATCGGCAGTGGGAGGAATCGAGAGCAGGTACTTCTCATTTAGAGGTCCATGGTCTGGGTTTCTCAGGAGTCTTCTTGACTCTTCTTAGGAACTTTCTTCGCTTGGGAGTAGTGGATCCAAGTTGGTCGTTCTTTTATCTGAACTGCTGTGAAGGTTGCCAGCAACACCTGGAAGGGTCCCTCCCAGTTTCCTTATAAAGGTTTTCCTAAAAAATTCTTAACATATACCCAATCACCAGGACTAAATGTATGTAATTTATGATCAAGTTGCTTAGATTGATGCTCTAACACTACTGTAGTATTTTTATTTAGTCATTATCCTACATCTATAACATAATCATACACATACTGATTCCCTATTTGGTCTAAAGTTTCTCTATTTACAGTTGGCATCACATAGGGTCAGTCATATAGAATTTCAAATGGACTCATCTTTTCTTTTGATCTTGGTTTGACCCTTATTCTGATTAAAGCGATAGGTAAAGATTGATACCACTGTAAGTTTGTTTCCTGGGTTATTTTGGTAATTTGTGGTTTGATGAGGTGATTCGTCTTTTCCACTTGTCAACTTGCTTGGGGTCTGTATGGTGTATGCAATTGTCAATTAATTTTCAATGCTTTACTTATTGCTTTTACAATTTTTGCACAAAAACGTGAGCCTCTGTCTGAGGAGATGCTTTTAGGCACTCCAAACTGTGGTATAATTTAATTTAACAGAACTTTAACCACTTCCTTCCGCTTATTTGTTCTGCATGGGAAAGCTTCAGGCCATCCAGAAAATGTGTCAGTTAAAACTGAGGTAACGGTACCCCCCCTTTTCTTGGGAGTTCAGAGAAATGGATTTGCCAAATTTCTCCTGGGGATTGCCCTTTATTGCCCCTTGGTGTATGTTAGTTCCAGTGTTTGGGTTATTTTTCAAGCAAAGCTCACATTAGGATGTGACCTGTTTTATTGTGGTAAATAGGTTTGGTCCTGCTACTCTTAAATATTGATAAAGTGGGTCCAAGCCCCAATGAGTCTTGTTGTGTTCTGCTTTTACAAATTACCATGCTAGTTTTTCTGGCAATACTAATTGTCCTGTTTTCAGCTGACCCCATCCATTGTCCAATATCTTACCTTCATTTTCACATATCCACTTATAGTCTGTCTCTTGATATTCTGGATGAAAATCTGTATCTAGTTTTTCTGGCACTAGAGCTGCTACTGATGATTCTCCGCTCCTGGCAGCAACCAATTTAGTTTCTGCATCAGCTTTCCTGTTACCTATTTCTGGGATGGTGTTACCCTTCAGGTGTCCCTTACAATGCATTATAGCCACCTGTACTGGTAGTTGGATGTCTTCTAACAATTGTAGAATCTCCTTTGCATGTTTTACAGCTTTCCCTTGGGCAGTCAATAGCCCTCATTCTTTCCAGATTGCTCCATGGGCATGGACGATAGAGAAGGCATATTTAGAATCAGTCCATATATTTATTCATTTTCCCTTCGACAGTTCAAGAGCTCGGGTGAGAGCTATCAGTTCTGCTTTCTGGGTTGAAGTCCCAGCAGGAAAATGATTTGATTCGATTACCTGTTCCGTGGTGGTTACTGAATAGCCAACCATCCTTACACCTTGCTTCACAAAGCTGCTGCCATCCAAGAACCAATCATCTGCATCCTGGAACAGTTCTTCTTTGAGGTCTGGGTGGTTGGAGTACACTGCCTCAATGGTCTCCAAGCAGTCATGGATGAGAGGTTTAGCTGAAGTTCTTCCTTCTAGGAATGAAGCTGGGTTGACAATGTTAGTTACCTGAATGGTTATGTCATCTGATTAAGCCAGGGTTGCCTGGTATTTTGGGAACCAAGAAGGTGAAAACCAATGGTAACCTTTTTGTTCCAGTACTACTGAGACAGTGTGAGATACCTATCAACACAGTCATTTTCTGTCCCATTGTAAGTTTCCTAGCTTTTTCTATATTTACGACCACTGCAACCACTGCTCTCAGGCAAGTAGGTCATCATTTGCTTACTTCATCCAACTGTTTGGAGAAATAGGTTCTTTTGTATAACCCTAATTGTTGGGCTAGGACCCCTAAAACCATTCCTTTACATTCATGCAAGAACAACCAAAAGGGTTTCTTCATGTCAGGTAAGTCCAACGCTGGAGATCTCATGAGTTCTCGTTTCAGTCATTTGAAGGCTTCGTCTGTCTTGGGGATACAGGTTATGTTATTTTTTGTTATTTTCAGCAGGTCATATAAAGGTTTTGCAAGCAGTCCATGCTGATATATCCATAAACAACACCAATCTGTCATTGCTATAAATGCTCGGAGATCTCTCACCGTTTCTGGTCTGGGCATCTGGCAGATAACTTCCTTTCTTGCTGTTCCCAGGGAACATTGTCCACCGGAGACTTCACATCCCAGGTATACCACTTTTTCTTGCACCAACTGTGCTTTCTGTTGGGAAACTCAGTAACCATTTAAACCCAAGAAGTTTAAAAGCTAGATTGTCCACTGCACACACACTTCTTCTGTTTCGGTCACTATTAATAAGTCATATACATATTGTAGAAGAATGCCTGGTGGCTGCTGCCATTGTTCCATCTCTTTGGCTAGCTGGTTACTGAACAAAGTGGGACTATTTTTAAATCCCTGGGGTAAGACCGTCCAACTTAATCGCCTCTTTCTCCCACTATTGACAGATTCCCACTCAAAAGCAAAAATCTTTTGACTTTCCTGAGCTAGGGTGTGATGGTTTGGACCTGGCTCCCTGCCAAATGCCTGAAAGTTACAACAACAGCCCCCTTCCCCCCCCTCCTCTCTTCCCTTAGGTTAAAGGAAAAGAAACTATAAAAATTAAAGAACCCAAAGTCAAACTACTTATGTAAAAATATATCTATATTTACGTAAATTACAGTTATGTACAGTTAAGATGCTATATACACAGTAAAAGGGGATCCACCCCCCCAAAGGGAAAGAGAAAAAAGGGGACGAAAGGGAACAAAAGGGACACCGAACAGGTATACTAGATCAAACTCAAGAACTATACTAATAACTAACAAAACAGATCTCACCACGTCCCTTAGAACAGCAGGATTGGCAGTCACGGTCAGCACTCTCCAAACCTCCACGTGGCAGGACGGTGGACTCTGCAGGCCTCAGCCTCAGATAAGCAAGACCAACGCAGGGACCCACTGTTCCCAAACCTCGCCGGAAGAGAAGAGAGTGAGGTCTCTAATCTCCGACTTATTTATACTCTGGTTTACGTAAAAATCATATGGAATACTGGGTACTTGGCTACTTCCTTGGTTACAAGCTGGTCACCAGGAAGGCCTAGACTAAAACCATCACATAGGGGTAGACAGAAAAAGACATGTTTAAATCTAACACTGTGAACCAAATCAAATTATCTCTCAGTTTTGTTTAAAGTGTATAGGGATTTTCTACCATGAGGTATAAGGTTTTAGTTATCTCATTTACAACCCTCAAATCCTGAACTAGTCTGTAAGTTCCATTTGGTTTCTTGACTGGGAGAATTAAAGTCTGATTCACACTCTATTAGAAGCCCCAACTTCAAAAAGTTTTCAATTATTGGTTCCATTCCTTTTCTGTCTTCAAACCTCAATGGATATTGTTTCCTGACTACTGGATTTGCTCCTAGTAATAATTCTATCTGGATAGGAGTAGCCTGTTTTGATTTGCCAGGTACATCTGTAACCCATACCAAGGGAAACACTTGATCTAAAATTTGACTGATATTTTGATTGTTTTGCTCTGGCTTTACGCAGCTCATGGTTAAACTCAGGGCTGCTATTATTTGTTCTTCGTTTACCTGAAATTCAAGTTTGCCTTTTTCAAATTTAATCACAGCTTCCAGGTTTTCCAACAAATCTCTACCCAACAGAGGCTTTGGGGAATTAGGTAGATATAAAAATTGATGAATTCTCATTTTTTTTCCCAATTTTATACTTGGGTTTCAGAAAGAATGCTTTTTCCGATTGGCCTGTTGTTCCCACGACTTGAAAAAAATTATCACTTTTGGGCACTAGTTCTTGGTTTAAAACCAAAAATGTGGCTCCAGTGTCAATCAGAAAGTCTAATTCTTTTTCACATTCCCCTAGCTCAATTTTAACCAGTGAGTCTGCTAGGGAACGACTCATTGGTCCCCCTCATTCACTATTCTGATGAGCAATGACAGCTCCCTCCTGGGTTCCTATTTGCCAATTTAGGTCAATCCTGTTTCCAGTGTCCCTCCTGCATGCAATAGGCACATTGGTTTTGTTCCACTCTTGCTTGTTGAAAAGGTAAACCCCCTCTTCCTCATATTGCCTGCCCTCTGCCATGACCCCTAATATTTGAATTCTGAGTTAAAGCAGCAACTACAACCATTGTAAGTTTTTTATCTTCTCTTTTTTCCCTGTTGTTGTACACTTTCCAGGCTTCATTCATTAACACCTCTAAATCTTTATTGGAATGATGATCAGTTTTCTGTAACCTTTTTCTAATATCAGGGTTACTTTGTCCCATTAACAACCCCAGTAGTTTTTGTTTACCTGTATCTCAGTTTAATGAGACGTAGCTGTTTTGCTGAGGATGAGTTATGAGGAAGACTCAAACTCCTCCCTCTAAGGAATTGTAAATCTGAAATTAAGAGGCTCCAATTGAGAAAGTGTGGAAAAAGGAAAAAAAATCAGCCCTTTATTAGAAGATATATGTGTATTGGCAGAACAACGAAAGAACAGAAATAAAACAATCAAACAATAATCCTATACTCAAAAATAATCCCCTTCAAAAAAAAAAAAAAACGAACAAACAAAAAAGGTAAACAGTTCAGTTTGTGCCTTTGGTGCAATTCTAACCCCAGTCAGCAGGGGGCACTTTTGGATCACTGGAGATGCAGAGCCTGCAATGCTCTGTGCCATGTGGGGGGCCCCCGGGTGTGCTGGAGAAGCTGAAAATGGAGGTCTTCCCTCCCCTTCACCAGGAAAGGGGAGAAAAGGAAGGAAAGAAAAAAAGTTCTTCCCAACAGGAACTCACTGTCTCCAGTTGGACCGTGTGACTTTCCCTCTCCTTTGATGTGCCCAAGAACCACTGCCAAAAAAACCCCATGGGAACGGAGGAGGGGAAAAAGGTGATCCCCCTCCCAAACAGTTCCTCTCCAATAAAAATCCAAGCAGGTTCCGGGTTGGGTAGAAAAACAGGTCACAGGCAAACTGGGGTCAGGAGAGGAAGAAAGAAAACCCAAAACCTGTCTGGCAGCAAGGTTGAGAACAAAGCCACCTTGGAGCTCCTGCCACCCAGACCTTGTCCCAGCTCAGGCAACAATGAAGTCCGTGCTCTTTCCCAGGAGAGGAGAAAAAAAAAAGTAAAGAAACTCCTGACCCCTCCCCACAGACTCTTGAGGGCCATTAACTTGGAATGTGGCTCTACTAGCCACTTCTTTTGCATTAGTCAATTGCCCAAGGCACAGCCAACCTGCCCATTCAACACCCTTTCACACAGTGGGAAGGGGGAAGGGAAAATTCCTGCTTAGTTTCCCAGTACAAGTAAAACCATGACAACCTGTCTCTGATGATGGATCCAGAGTAGTGTATTTTCTCATGGTAACTTTAAGCCTGTCTAGGAATGCTGTAGGCATCTCGTCTCATCCTTGTCTTACATTGTACAAGGCTGCCCAATTTACTGCTTTAGGTATAGCATTTCACAATCCCACCAGGATCAATTTTCTATATTGTTCCAATAACTTATACTGGTCCAGGTCATTTGGGTCTCAGGTTTTCTCACTGGAAAAATGTCATCTATGTTTCCCCTTAAAGCATCTGTTGCAATCTCCCCTTCCACATGGTTTCTTGCTGTTTTTATTACAAGCTCTTTTTCTGTTTCTGTCAATTCTGAGAGAATCAAGTCAATATCTGACCAATCTATGTCCTGATTTTTCATAATTAATTCACATCTCTTAGCTATCCTTTCAGGATTTTCCCTAAATAGTTTTACTTCCTCCCTCCAGCTGTTCAAATCACTTGCCGAAAATGGCACTTTCACTTTTTTATGAATGCCTGTAGCTGTTATTACCGATCTTAAAGGGGCAACAATGTGGCTGGTCTCAACTCTAGCTTTTGTCCTACCCCTAGTCTTGCCCCTAGCTTTCTGTCCCAATTGTCCGACCCCGATGTATACTACTCACCCCCTCTTTGGGGTCTTCCACGCTCTCTGCTATGCTTTCACTGCCTGTCACATCTAATCCTGATTCCTGTGGGCTGCCAGGTCTCTACCTAATGGGCTCTGGTCTCCGGCTGGAGTTCCTGAAGGTCTATAATGCTCTCCTCATCACTATCTCTTTTTCACAACTTAAGACACCTTTGACCTATGTTGCATGCATCACAACAATGTTTTCTCAGTCTACTATTTTTTTGACTCTTCTCCAATGCTAAAACAAAAGGGATATTTATTCCGCAGTTTTTTTGTCATTCAGGTTTATTTCTTAAGGTGAAAAATATATCTGCGTAAATTACTTTGTCCCACCTTTTCTCTCTACTGAGAAACAGCATGAGCTGTAAAATTGTACTGTAATTAATACTTCCTTTGAGCTGCCATTTTTCACCATCATCTAAGCTATACAGAGGTCACCAGTTTTGACAGTACTTTAAGGATGTCTTTTTGTTCAGATTCCATCCAGGAATTCTGCCTAACTCTTTCCAATGTTTTAAAATGCATCCCAGAGGTGTTTTGGTATTTATCTCTTTGCTCAACCCACTCCCCATCTCTCTAATGAGTCTGGTATATCTATCTACAATTTATCAGTTGCTATTGGTGGCACCGTACTTTTCTCAGAGCATACACCACAGTCTAAGACCTCTATTTAGCCATATTTCTCAGTCTCTTTGGGGGGATAATATAACTTAGCTACAATCTCTATTCATCAGATTAAATCAAATTATTGAACACTCTGAGCATCAGTAATATACCATCCTATATAAGGATCATGAACCCACATAGGTTCCCAATTACTAAAGTTCTCAATTACTAAAAAATCATATCCTTTCTGTTCTAAATGATCTATAAATTTATGCAATGTTCCCCATAATTTTTCAAGCACTTCCCACTGCTGAATTTCTCTTTCCAACTCTAATTGTGCTATGCTTCACTCATCATCCTCTAGCCTAATGCATTTCTTATAAAACTCCTGTTCTCATCTCAAAATATTCCTCAATCTATCCCACCACTTCATGTATTTACTGACCAATCGCTTCGTCTGTTTCTGGCCCGTGCCCTCGTGGGCAGCATGGAACCACAGACTGGGACTCCTCACTCACCTCATAGTAAAAACTGTGTCTAGCAGTCATAAATAAAGATACGGTGGGCATTTGAGAGGAATAAGAAGGTCATGGGTCAAAAGATTTTGCAAGTTCCAGAAACTAGGTCGTTGAACAAAGGAAATTGAAAATTTCAAGTGAGGCAGATGATTAAAGAGACCCCAAAATTGAGGCCAAGACTCGGAACAACCACCAAAAATCTCCCCAAAAAGACAATTGTAGAAGACTCTGCCTCAAGCTCCGCCTAAACCCCGTCCATAATGAATATGATGATTAGATGCCAAAATCAAATGAATATGTGTGTAAAATTGTAGCCTCTAACGAAAGCTGTATAAATTACCTGACTTTTCCCTGAGTACTTTGGAGCTAGTTTGTCTGGTGCAAACCAACTAGTTCCCCGATGTTGCATGAAATAAATACCTTGCTACTTAAAGACAAAATTCGTCTCTGAGCAGTTATTTTGAGCCATTTTTGGCATCTGACAACTCGTTGAGACTGCTGAATGAGAGGGCGAGTCAAGTGAATTTGCAGAAGTTAAAGCCATCCAACGAGCCCTAAAGATTGACAAACGAGAAAAAGGGACCTGTACTTTATACTGATTCTTGGACAGTGGCTAATGCCCTGTGGGGGTGGCGACAGCAATGGAAGAAGGTCAATTGGCAACACAGGGGTAAACCCATTTGGGCTGCTGCATTGTGGCAAGACATTGCTGCACGGGTAGAAAACATGACTCTGAAAGTGCATCATGTCGATGCTCACATGCCCAAAGGTTGTGCCACTGAAGAACATCAGAACAATGAACAGGTGGATAAGGCTGCTGAGATTAGAATAACCCAGGCAGACTTGGACTGGGAACAGAAGGGTGAGCTATTTAAAGCCTGATGGGCCCATGAGACATCAGGACATCTAGGAAGAGATGCGACATACAGATGGGCTCATGATAGAGGGGTGGATCTGATCATGGAGGTCATCACACAGGTTATTCCTGAATGTGAAACGTGCAGCAATCAAGTGAGCCATGCAAGTAAAATCTCCCTGGAACAGAGGGTGGTGGCTGGGCTTCCAATATGGTAAGGTCTGGAAAATTGACTACATTGGACCACTGCCACAAACACACCAAGGCAAGAGCTACATACTCACCATGGTGGAATGTAGAAGTATGTCTCAGTTTAAATGAGACACAGGTGTTTTGCTGAGGATGAGTTATGAGGAAGACCCAAATTCCTCCCTCTAAGCAATTGTAAATCCGAAATTAGGAGGCTACAATTGAGGGGGAAAAAAAGTGCGGAAAAAGGAAGAATAACAGCCCCTTATTAAAAGATATATGTGTTTTGGCAGAAACAAGGAGAGAAAACAAGTAAAACAGCCAAACATTACTTCTATACCCACAAATAATCCCCTTCAAAACAAACCAATAAACAAGCAAAGAAAAAGGTAAACAGTTCAGTTTGCCCCCTTTGGTGCAATTCTAACCACAGTCAACAGGGGACACTGTTGGATCACCAGAGATGCAGAGCCTGCAATGCTTTTTACCGATCATCAGGGGGCGTTGTTGAATCACTGGAGATGCCACGTGGGGGAACACCCTCCTGGGTGTATTGGAGAAACCAAAAATGGAGGTCTTCCCTCCCGCCCTGGGAAAGGGGAGAGATAGGAGGGAGAGAAAGAGTCCTTCCCAAGAGGAACTCACTCTGTCCTGATGCCCAAAAAAATCAGATAAAACTGTTTAGACAGAGTTTTATGCCTAAAACAGCAAGGTATTTATTGACTGACGGCCGGGCAACCTGCCAGCTAATGCTGGGAAAACAGGCTCCGAGCAGGTTAGGTTAGAATGAGTATTTTAAACAGGTTTGGCAATGATTACAACATAATCACATACATATTTATATTATTGCATCATTAGATTACAATATTCATAGCAGGTGGAGTCAGGGCAGAGATTGAGGCGTGGTCTCTATTTTGAGGAATATTTTGGTGGGAGATCATGCCTTACTTCCTCATGGGGTCTCAAATTCTCTCCTCTTCATTGGGTGACCCTGGTGACCTTTCGTTCTTTCCATTGCTCTGTGTTCTGATCATTCAGCTTTAAAGAAACCCTTGGCTTTAGGCCCGCTTTACCCATTCAAATGTCTACCTTGGCTCCTCCGGATGAGATTTATGGGCATTGGGTTCTTTGTCCAGTGTTTGTTGTGATTCCTTTAAGGTCTGATGCCCAGCACGGGACAAAGTCTTCCTGTACGAAATGTAGTTTACAGTAAACGAAATATAGCTTTCAGTAAACTTTAAGTCGTACGGGGGGGTAGGGGGGTTCTTATGGGTTTACAGTAAAAGTATTTCGATTAACCCTTCCTGTTTCAGTCCCACTGGTCAAACTGTGAGGTATAGTTTTTCCTTTTTCCTTTAATGTGCACAAGAACTGCTGCCAAGAAAGAAAAAAAACAGGAACAGAGTAGGGGAAAACTTTCCAAAACAGTTCCTCTCCGATGAAAATCCAAGCAGAATCCACAGTTGACAACCAGGCTATAAACAAAACCACCTCCGAGCTCCTACTCCAACCTTGTTCAAGCTCCAGCAGTAACCTCAACTCCTCCCCCTCCATTTCCGAGGAGACAAGAGAGGAAAAAAATAAAAAAAACAAACCAAACAAACAAAACCCAAAAAAAACTCCTCACCCCTCCCCAAATACAAGATCCTGAGGACCATCAACTAGGAATATAGTCCTACCAGCCACTTCTTTTGTTTTACTTAATTGCCTAAGTCATAGTCAATCTGCCCATTCAACATCCCCTTCACACATTGGACAGGGGGAAGGGAAAAATTCCTGCTTAGTTTCTAAGAACCAGCAAAACCATGACAGAGTAAATACCCTTTTCCAGAAGATTTTGCTACCGAGGAGTCAGTTATTTCACTTTGGAAAGGTTCCCCTGCCACTTTCTCAAAACAGTGCTGTTCTCTCCCCCCTTGCATTTCAGAAACTTGCTCTCTGATACGTGAGGAGAGAGCAGATGCCACAGGCCTTTGCATTCTAGTGGGGAGAGTAATGGCCAGTCTTCGCAAACGAAGAACCGGGGAAGGTCTTTACACCTTCCAACCTGCGCATTGGATTTTTTTTAGGTGAGACACAGTGTGCGCAGAACTGAGCCCACCCTTTAATCCTAAGGTTCATCTGCCGGGGCCAAGTGAGCTTGGACGGTGGCAGCGAGGTCCTCAGGACGTAGATTGATTGCCTTACAGGGCTAACGAGCTCCATCTGCCCGGGGAGGGGCCCTGACCGGGAATCGAACCCGGGTCTCGGCGTTGACAGCGCCGCGGCTTAACCACTGCACCACCAGGGGCACTCAAGTGGGGAGAGAGAGTGGAGCAGAGATAATAAAACTCGAAGATGAAACAGGAGGAGTGTCTTGCTCAGGTCCAGTGCTGCTGTGCACCCTAGTGCAGCTCTTCCTTTGTAAGTTTTTAGCTTTCTTATCTTCAGAATAAACCTTTTTGGATTCTTTTCACTGCCTTGGCATTTTTGGGGGTACCTGTGGGTATCTTACCACACATGGAGGCAACGGTTGGCTGACTGGAAACATATCCTGTAAACCAGATCACTGCTCGAAACACCATCTTAGGCCTTGAGAGGCACATTTTGGGGTGACATGAAGCCCTAGAGTGAATTGAATCAGATAATGGCACTCACTTTTGAAATAACCTTATAAGCTCTTGGACAAAGAAACATGGCATTGAGTGAATATATCACATCCCTTATCACTTACAAGCCCCTGGAAAGATTGAGAGGTATAATGGACTGCTGAAGTCTATGTTAAGAGCGTTAGGTGATGGGACATGGAAGCATTGGGATGCAAACTTAGCTGAAGTCACTTGACTGGTCAACACTAGAGGATCTGCCAACCACTCTGGTCCTGACCAAACAAAACCCCTACACACTGTGTGAGGAAAGAAGAGCCCTGTACTACACATGGGGAAGTGGTTGGGGAAGTCGGTGTGGGTTTCTCCTCCCATGGGGAAAGGCAAACCCATTTGTGGGATTGTCTTTGCTCAGGGACCAGGGTGTACCTGGTGGGTAATTTGGAAGAATGTGGAGTCCCGGTGTGTTCCTCAAGGAGATTTAACCTTGGGGAAAATATAATCTCTGTTGTAAGTTGTATGTTGCAGGAAGTAAAGTAGCAGGACAATGAAAAACAAATTTTGTGAGGAGTAAGGAGAGTGCGACAATGACCCGAGCTGGGTTGCTGTTGGTGCCCAAAGATAGATTGTGTTTCTTCTAGTGTCCTGAGTGCCCATCCTGATGGAATGGAGTCCAAGATTTGGAGGGGTAGAAAAAGCCAATAAAAATCGGAAAAAATAACACTTATGTGTGAAAGGATGGGGTATATATATATAATATAGGTATTAAGTGGGATCTGAGTATGACGCAAATGGTATGGAATAAGGGGTGGAGATTGTATTGTATCTGGTTGAGATGGAGTTCATTTCCCCATAGCAGCCCTCACAGTGCTGTGCTTTGCATTGGTAGCTGGAAAGGTGTTGATAACATGCCAGTGTTTTGGCTACTGCTGAGCACAGCATCAGCACTGTAACATTCCTTCCCCAATCAAGGGCAGGATCCTGGGAGGGGACCCAAGTAGACCAGCTGACCCAAACTGACTAAAGGGATATTCCATATCATATGATGTCAGCTGAGATATAAAAGCTAAGGAAAGGAGGAGGAAGTGGGAGCATTCATTGTTTACAATGTCCACTACAGTTGGAAAGGCAAGGAAAGGCAGGGCTTGGCAAGGCAATGCAAGTCATAGGAGGAGCAAGGCCAGGCAAGAAAGTGGTAGGCATGACAAAGTGGGGGATGGGACTCGAATGCAAAGCAAGGCAAGGCAATGGTTGGCAGGGCAAGGCAAGGTAGTGGGAGGCAAGGCAAAGGGATGGGTCTGCAAGGCAAAGCAACTGAGAGATAGGCAATGCAAGGCAAGGCAAGGCAAAAGAGATGTAGGCAATGCAAGGCAAGGCAAGGGAGTGGTAGGCAAGGCAAGACATGGCAAGAGATGGTAAGGCATATCAAGGAAATGCAAGGTTGGGCAGGCAAGGCAAGGCAGTGCAGGTATGGATGCTGAAAGAAATGGAGCTGCACACCATACAGAGCTCAGTTTCAGGATTTCTTCCCTGACATTTTTCGTTATTCCTCTTTTATTCATATTCTCTTGTAAAGAGCACCTGTTGTCTTTTAGTTAACTGGAATTCCCAGGATCGTCCTAAACCAGTATTTTGATCCCACACACTCATACTGGTTGTGTTCAGCCATGAGAGAAAAACACACGCTATCATGCAGAGTGGTTTTCCACTTTGAGAAACACAACATTCTCTCTGTCAAAACACTTAGCCAAGGTGGGTCCTCCCTTTTGATTACAATTAACTAAATGCAGGTGCAGAGTGACTCAGCTTGTTCCCACAGCAAGGGAGGGGTAGGCAGGGCAAGGCAAGACAAGGGTGTGGTAAGCAAAGCAAGGCAAGGAGTGGGTTTGTAAGGCAAGACAATTGAGAGGTGGGCAATAAAAGGCAAGGCAATGCAAGGGAGGTATTGGAAATTCAAGGCAAGGCAAGGTAGGACAAGGCAAGGCAACACAAGGCAAGGGAAGGGAATAGAAGGCAAGGCAAGGTAAGAACACAGAGCAGTCAGAAAGGCAAGGCAAGAGAGGGATAGGCAAGGCAAGACAAGACCAGATAAGAAGGTTAGACAGATCAAGATGATGAATTGTTATCCAAGGCCACGCAAGGCAAGGGAAGAGTTAGTGGGACAAGGCAATGCAAGGGAGTGGTAGGCAAGTGAGAAATAGGGAATGAAAGGCAAAACATAGCAAATGTGGTGTAGAAAATTGAATGGAAGGCAAGGGAGGAGTAGGAAAGGAAAGGCAGGGCAAGGCAAGTCAAAGTGTGGTATACAAGAGAAGGCAAAACATGGGTTGGCAAGGCAAGTGAAAAGTAGGCAATGAAAGGCAAGGCAATGCAAGGGAGGTGTAGGCAATTCAAGGTCAGGTAAGGGAGGGGTAGGCAAAACAAGGCAAGGGATGGCCAGGTATGGCAAGGGACTGCCAGGTTGGCTAGGCAATGCAACGCAATGCAATGGAAGGGTGGGGTAGGCAGGGCAAGGAGTCGTGGTTTTGCCCATCAGCCCATCCCTGGGGCTGAAGATAGTTTTGTCCAGGTAATTTCCGGACAAAAAGGCCAATCAAAAGTCCAGTAACGCCTTTGCTAATTACATCTTCAAGAAAACGGAAGAGAAAGTTGTTGGCGCAGTTGAAATTAGTAGCAGCAGCCATGTAGGGGAGAGGAGTAGCGGGCCCGAGCAGGGCCAAACTCCCTCCTCCCCCGGCTTGGGCCGGGGTGGGGGGAGCAGGTGCAACACTGAAGTCCTCCCTTCTCTCTTGTAAGGGAATGAAGAAAAAAAAGTTTAAAAGATGGACTGCTTGAACAGAAACTGCTGTGGAAAAATTCCAGCCGAAAGATAACGGAGCTTCCAAGGTCGAAGCTGGCAGCTGAAACTGCAGCAAGAAAAGTAAAGTGCGAAAGGAGAGAGGCTTATATCCCCCCTGCCTTTCTGCTCTCTCTCCTTAGCAGGGAAAAGACTGAAAAGTAATCCCTGCTACTTATAAAAGCTTGTTGAAGTAAGGAGACCCCCTATGCAGCTAATAGAAGAGTCTGTGGATGTACCAAAGAAAACCGAAACTTCATGAAAAGGACTGAAGTGAGGCAGAGTCCTAGTGGAGATTTGTGACCCTGAGGAAAACCTGTGCTGGAGCAGTGACGACTCAAGTAGAATACTGAAATCCGTGTGTGTGTGTGGATCTATACTGCTGTTAAAGATTTTGTAACTCTGAAAAATCTCATGCTGGAGCGAGACGGCTCATGTGAGATGTTGGAATCCGTGCGTGTGTGGATTCGTGCTAGACCCATGCCTAGAAGTCTATCAAGAACTGTTCTCCCATGGAGAGGGACCTCCATAGGGAAACAGGGGTGAACTCTTAAGCCATTATCCCCTGTAACCCTGTGGAAGAAGATCCATAGTAAGCAAGTGTCCCCTTGCAAGCCTATGGAAGGAAGACCTTTCAAGACTGGGTAACCCCCAGCCTTTGGTCTTAACCCAGGAGAGGGGTAAGCCCAGCCCTGGAAGCCAACACAAAGCGAGAGAGAAAGAGAAGAAGTTCCAACTGCAATGAAAGTGCTGCTACTGCTGAGAATCTGTTACTAGAAGGAGAGAACTGGAGCTCCAAAAATACAAAATGAAACTACTTCTTCTCCTTAGACTGGTATAAAAGAGAAGAAGTATTTCTGTAAATATATAACACTTCAACTTGAGTAAAAATTGTTATAAATATAATTCTTTAGTTTTTAACTTATTAGTAATTTTTGTTTTACTAGTAATAAATGTATATACTATTTTACCCCAAATCCTGTCTCTCTTTTGTCTGCAAAAACTTACTCTCAACTAGTGATAATTATGTGGGGAATACAAGGCAAAATTGACCCAGAGCAAAACCACGACACAAGGCAAGGCAAGACAGTGACCTACAAGAAAAGGCAAAGGATGAGTTGTGAAACGAGAGCAAGACCTAAAAGAGTTAAACTGAGGTATCTTGCTCTTTTGGGGAAAAGATCCCCCAACACCTGTTCTACCTGTGCTGCTAAGGAAACATTCCAAACTTGTTCTACTCATTGGACCTAAACCTAAGAAGAATGCTAGAAACACTATACAATCAACCTAGAGGCCATAAATAAAGACAAGGTAGACATTTGAATAAGAGAAAAGGGCTGAGAGCCAAGGGGTTTTGCAAGCTTCAATAGTTGGGACAAGAACAACAGAGAGGTAAGGAGGTCAAAGTGAGGAAGAAGAGATATAGACCCCTGATTTGGGGCAGAAGGCTGGAACTACCACCACCAAGAGAAGAATCTGGAAAGCACCACCCTAAACTCCACCTGGACTCCACCTAAACTCTGCCTATAATCAATATGCATGATGAGATGTTGTAATTATATGAATATGTATGTAACCATGGATCTCACCTCACCTCATGGCTAGGCTTTGCAAACGAAGATTTGAGAAGGACTCTACTCACGCTTGCTACAGGTGCGCTGATGGCTACAAAGGTCAATGCGAGATAGACAAGCCCGATTGCAGAAGGCACAGCAGAAAGACTCCCCAGGTGATATCCACAAGATGCGAATCTTTCTGCATTGTCTTTTCTCCTCGAGAGTGATCCTGCGTGTGTTCTCAAAAGAAGCAGCAGTGTTATAGATGTAATGTTTGTTCTTTATCTTATCTGTGTACACAGAGCTAAGTTTACATCCTGTTTATTTGAGTTACATCCCTTATCTAATTCTCCAGGACTTTTCTAAAATTATACTGTTCCTTATTTGGGCATTCTGGGATTCTCTGGATTTCTCCTATCAAATCTCCCCTTTTTCTTGAGACTAAATTCCTTAAGGAAATTAGTCTCTTAATATCTATATTTTATTTTATAGCTTAAGGCATTACAACAGCTACAACCCTGACTCATGATGTGAGCCAAAATACAAACGGCAATTATTATGATTATAGCTATAAAGAGCTCTTTTAGCCACCTAAAATCAGGTAACCAGCAGTTCAGGGGATTCCAGATTCCTTGAAAACCTAAAGAGGTGTCATCTTGAGCTACCTGATGTAAAATTTGGGTTTCTTTCCAAATTTCCTGGACATCTGTAGACACTACCACTTTGGTTAATGTATAAACAACAGCTGGTGCTAATGACAGTGCATACTCCTCCTTGTGATTCTAAAAGAAGGTCTAGGCCATTCATTCTTGTAAAAAAACTTGTGGCAATCTATTAACTTCTTCCTATAATGCAATAATTTTACCCACTATATGATTTTCTATATATTCTATGATAGCAGAAATGTTTACTATTGCTTTTTCCAATTCACTCACTCCTAGACAGGGTAAAAACCATCTTACGAAACTGAAATTTAGTTGGTCACTCTGCTATAGCATTTAAGGTTCATTTTGTGTGCCCCAAATAGCTTTTTATACATAATCCTGAGGGCGCGTGATCTTTATCAATTACTGTTATGTTGGGGACTAAACCACCTAAAGTACAAATGCCTTTCCAGCCTAGGGGTAACACTTTCCAGCTTTATTTCCACATATCCAGTACCACCCCACTCCAGTTGGTACTGACCAAAAAGTATTCAGTTCCCCAAAATTAAGTATTTGAGTACATTGTGTGTGATTTCCGACAAATATGTCACTTTCATTCGGGTAATCTAATTTTCCTATTCCCGTTCCTTTAGGGGCGGTTACATCTTTGTACACACGTATGATTCTAAGAGATGTTGGTGGGTACTTGCACACTAACTATTATGTCTACTTTTTGGTGAAAGGAAGCTCTTACACAGTGACTAATATTAATTTCTCCCTGAATTGGAAATGCATATATGGTTAATGGCTTCATTGTGTTTTCAGGTAAATGAATGCACACCCAAGAATTATTTTTATGCAACACATGGGTCACATTTTGTAATAAAACTATACATAAATTTTGCTCCCAAGTCAAGATTGAATCAACTATTGTCAGGATAGCAAAACAAGACTTAAACATTTTTTTTATTCTTAGACAACTGATTAATTACCTGAGGGATATCTCGTATCTAGGTATTATCTGATTCAAGAGTATTTTAGTCACTTCCCTAGACTGGTTGGTGTGACAAGGAAAAGCATCTGGTCACCCAGAGAAGGTACCTCCCAAGATTAGAAGATACCCCCCTTTCCTGGGCAATTCAGTGAAATCAGTCTGCCAATTTTCAGCACAGTTAGTTCCACTTTCTGGGCCAAAACATCTGAGGAGAATCATAGAATCATAGAATTACTTGGGTTGGAAGAGACCTCCGAGATCATCAAGTCCAACCCCTGATCCAACCCCACTGTGATTACTAGATCATGGCACTCAGTGCCACATCCAGCCTCATCTTAAAAACCTCCAGGGACGGTGAATCCACCACCTCTCTGGGCAGGCTGTTCCAATGCCTGATCACTCTCTCTGGAAAGAAGTTCTTTCTATTATCCAACCTAAACCTCCCCTGGCAGAGCTGAAGCCCATGTCCTCTTGTCTTACTGCTGATTGCCTGGGAGAAGAGATCGACCTCCACCTGGCTACAACCTCCTCTCAGGTAGTTGTAGACAGTGATGAGGTCACCTCTAAGCCTTCTCATCTCCAGACTAAACAACCCCAGCTCCCTCAGCCTCTCCTCATAGGACATGCTCAAGTCCCTTCACCAACCTTGTTGCTCTTCTCTGGACCCACTCCAGCACCTCAATATCCTTCCTGAACTGAGGGGCCCAGAACTGGACAAAGTACTCCAGGTGTGACCTCACCAGCAGGGGAAGAATCACTTCCCTGGTCCTGCTGGCCACACTGTTCCTGATCTAGGTCAGGATGCCATTGGCCTTCTTGGCCACCTGGGCACACTGCTGGTTCATGTTCAGCCTCCTGTTGATCAGCACCCCCAGATCCCTTTCTGCCTGGCTACTCTCCAGCCGCTCTGTGCACAGCCTGTAGTGCTGCAGGGGTTGTTGTGGCCAAAGTGCAGGACCTGGCACTTGGCCTTGTTGAACTTCATCCCATTGGAATCAGCCCAACTCTCCAGCCTGTCCACGTCCCTCTGCAGAGCCCTCCTGCCTTCCAGCAGGTCGACACTCCCTCCCAACTTGGTGTCATCTGCAAATTTGCTAATGATGGACTCAATCCTCTCATCTAAATCATCAATAAAGATATTAAACAGAACTGTACCCAACACCGATCCCTGGGGGACACCACTAGTGACTGGCTGCCAGCTGGATGCAGCCCCATTTACCAGCACTCTCTGGGCCTGGCAATCCAGCCAGCTCTTAACCCAGCACAGAGTGCACCTGTCCAAGCTGTGGGCTGCTAGCTTTCCCAGGAGTATGTTATGGGAGACAGTGTCAAAGGCTTTGCTGAAGTCCAGATAGACCACATCCACAGCCTTCCCCTTAACCACCAAGTGGATCACCTGATCATAAAAGGAGATCAGGTTGGTCAGACAGGACCTGCCCCTCCTAAACCCATGCTGGCTGGTTCTGATCTCTTGTCCATCCTGTAGGTGCTGTGTGATTGCACTTAGGATGATCTGCTCCATAACCTTGCCAGGCACTGAGGTCAGGCTGACAGACCTGTAGTTTCCCAATTACGGAGTGTCCCTGATTCGATTATCTCATGGTTGGTAGTTACTGCATATCCAGAGAATTGTTTTCCATTGTGGACAAAGCTGCTTGTGGAAGGAACATGATGGATTTATGAGCAATTTATATTGTGTTCTGTAGTTTTATAAACTTTGCTTTAATATAGCTTTATAGATATTGTAAATTGTAAGTGCCATGATGGCTGTGAGTCTCCTAGCTAGAACAAAAGGAACTTTGTGCCAAGAAGAAGGTGGGGTTTGATAAAGTAAATAATTATCTCATTCTGACTAGATACCTGTTATAAACCAATTATAAGTGTATTTGTAATGTATGTTTACATCTGGACAGTAACTTGTAACCAATTGTGTGCATCTGGTCATGAGACCTTATATAGAGAAACTATAAAAGGTCAGAACTCTTTTAATAAAGTGGACATATTGGAGATCTTATAGATCGTATGCATATGTACCCTAAGCCCCTCTGTCAACAAGTGGTGCCCGAACAGGGACCCCTTGAGATTGCTGCCTCTTGATGTTTAGCCAGGAAAGGTCTTAAAAGCAGAAATCTGCTGCCCCTCCGAAGTTGTAGACGGAGACGGTGTTAAAAACAGCAACAGGTTGTCTGAGATCGTAACTTCGGATTCGCTGTTTGACAGGACGTAAAGGGAACGGGAGTGAAGTCAAGGGAAGCTGGCCAGATTTCAGCGACATTGCCTCTATGTCAGGAATTTAAAGAGAAACCGTACGGTAAGAAAGTTTTTGGGAATCTCGTCTTGATCAAACGAGCGACCAGGAAGGGAGAAGCATGGGGACCACCCTATCAAAAGTTGAGGAGGTGGTGGAAAAGCTTCTTCAGGCTATACTTTTTAAAAAAGATCCGCATTATGACTCTAATGCTCTTAGAGGGCTTTTGGAATGGTCCAAGGCTAGAGACCTTATACCCAGTGTGTCTGCTGCCTTTGAAGTGTCCACTTGGGACTCTGTAGGACAGAAACTATGGGAAGAGATCTCAAAGGGGTCTAAAGATGTTAAAAAGTTTCCTATCATATGGCGTTTATTAGTAGACGCGCTTCAGGACACAAAAATCGAACGCCGGGTGTCTCTGGATGGTGATAGCGGGGTTGAAGCAAAAACTCCTGAGAGCAAAACTTCTGCAGAGCAACTGGTGTTTGGAGTCGCCATTGCCCCTGTGCCAGTGGCAGCCAAAAAGCGGTTCGGCCCGGATCCAACCACGGGTGGGAAGGCAGGAACTGCGGGAGACAAAGGTAGCCCGGAGCCAGCAGCTCCATCAGTCACTGCACCTGCGCAGCCCACAACACCACCCCTCCCCTCTGCTCCTGCGTTGTCAGTGGCAACAGCGTCTACCAGCGTGCCTGCGCCATCTGCTGAGCCTGCGCTGTCAGCTACAACAGCGGGAACTGCTGCGCCTGTGCTCTCAGCGCCACCTGCTGTAGCCATCATGCATGTGTCAGGCATGGAGACAACTGTTACGTCATCAACAGCTGCAACTACGGATGAGGCATCTGTGACTAGTTTCGCGCATGCATCGAGAGTCGTACCTGCGTCAAAGTGTCTTCCTTCTCAACCCTGGAAGAATGAAACAAAATCAAAGGTTCGAGTGGAAAAGAAAATACTTCCACCACTTCCATCTTCAGGATCTTCTTCTTCTTCTGAGGAGGAGGAGAACTCAGCTGCTGGAAGCGAGAAAGCTACTTCTGGACCAGTAAAGACTCAGACAATCTGCTTCAATGCATCCAGGGGCTGGAAAGCAAAGCCACAGAGATGCAACCTCCTTTGCTGAATTCAACTCTCTCTGCTGCCCCAGCTTTGCCTGTAATGTCGATGCCACCTCCTGGAGTCCCTTTCTCACAGACTCCTGGAACAAAGATCCCTGTTACAGAGGTTCCAGCTTTACCGGGAGGAGGGATGGGAGGTGGGGGGTCATAATCCAGCTCTAAGATGGAAGGGAATAATTAAAGAAGCAATGCTAGAGGGAGATTTTGAGCCGTTAGGTGTTAGTGCTTACCCTGTGTTCGTGGATGGGGC
>NW_020955645.1:451862-474873 GCF_003031625.1 Empidonax traillii
GTTCCAGCTTTACCGGGAGGAGGGATGGGAGGTGGGGGGTCATAATCCAGCTCTAAGATGGAAGGGAATAATTAAAGAAGCAATGCTAGAGGGAGATTTTGAGCCGTTAGGTGTTAGTGCTTACCCTGTGTTCGTGGATGGGGCAGGTAATAAGGCATGGGAAGCTCTGGATTGGAAAATCATTAAGGAAGCAAAGACAACTGTGTCACAGTATGGGTTGAGATCAAGTTGTACACAGTCTGTAATGCAACATCTTTTTACAGCTAATTTGTTAACACCATATGATACACTTATGATTGTTACCATGTTGTTAACTCCTTCTCAACAACTTCAGTTTTTTAACAGGTGGACTACTGACTGTGCTGCAGCCGCAGCCCAGCCGAGGCAGCAAGGAGACCCACTATATGGAGTAACTTCTCAAATGCTAATGGGATCTGGTCCTTATGAAAGGGTAGATTGGCAAGCACAATTTGATTATAATTATATTTGTAATGTATGTTTACATCTGGACAGTAACTTGTAACCAGTTGTGTGCATCTGGTCATGAGACCTTGTATAGAGAAACTATAAAAGGTCAGAAAGTGGACATATTGGAGATCTTATAGATCGTGTGCATATGTACCCTAAGCCCCTCCATCAACAGCTGCTCCCATTGGTAAGCAATTACCAATTAGGACTTTCCAAAGGACTGTCTCCTAAGTCAGATCTGCTTGAATACACTTCTATAGTCTGTAAGCAATCATACTCTGGGGTTTCTTTTTTTGTGGTTGTGGGAGTTGATAGATTGCTTTTTTCCATTCCTGTCCCAGCCTCCGTTGTCCTTGGAGAATTTCAAAACCCAGGTTTGTGGTGTGGACTACTTGTGCTTTTTTTTTGGATACCCTATAATCACTCAATCCAAGGAAATTCAATAGTGCCACGGTCTGATCCAAACATTGCTGTTTAGCTTCAGTGACTATTAAAATGTCACCTACCTACTGTAATAAGGCTCCAGTAGGGTTTTGATCTCTCCATTCCTCCAGTTCTTTTGCCAATTGATTTCCAAATATTGTGGGGCCATTTTTAAACCCCTGTGGGAGGACTGTCCAAGTCAGCTGGGTTTTCCTCCCTGTGTTTGGATTTTCTCATTTCAAAGAAAAAAGCTCTTGACTTTCAGAACTCAAAGGGATACAGAAAAAGGCATTTTTCAAATCAAATATTGTTAACCACTTTAAACTTTCATTTAGGGTAGTTAGCCAAGTGTAAGGATTCACTACTAGTGGACATATATCTTCTATTATTTTATTTATAGCTCTAAGGTCCTGTACCAACCAGTAATCCCTTTTGTTTGTCTTCTTGAGTGGAAAAATGGGAGCTTTAAATTTAGATTCACATTCTTTTAAAAGGCCAAATTTCATACATTTCTCTACAAGGGGTAATAACCCCTTATGACTTCCTATTTTCAAAGGATATTGTTTTTGCCTTACTGATCCTGCTCCAGGTTTCAATTTAATTCTCAGGGGTTCTGGTTTTTTTTTTGATCTCCCAGGCACCTCTCCAGCCCATTCTATAAGAAACACTGAATCCTCAAGTGATGTTGGCAGATGGATTACTTCCAGTTTTGGAGACTGTAATGCAAAAATAGAAACTTCCACATAATTAGACTTTGGAATAATAACCTGCATCATAGTGCTTGTAGTCATTTGACCCTGGCCAGATGCCAGTACCCACTGAAAGCCACTTCCCCCCCCCTCCAAGGGGGCAGAGGAGAGAAAAAAAAAAAAAAAAGAACTAGAAGGCAGTGTTAACAGGCAAAACAAACTCAGAGTGAGAATACCACTTAGATTTATTACTAACAAACTAAAAGCTAAATTAATTGCTAACAGAATAAGAGCTAAAGAGTAAAAATAGAACAATCTTAAAGCACAACACCTTCCCCCACTCCTCTTTCTTTGCAGATCTCCTCTCCTTCTCCCAGCGGTGCAGTGGGACAGGAAAAAAGGGGGTTTGTTGTTGTTTAAGTCCCTCCCCTGGGCTGCAGCTCTTCTCATTCTGTTGTCCTGTAGGTTGCTCCTCCATGGTAGTATCAGGGGACACCATGGTCTTCACCATGGGCAACAGGGGGACATTTCTAAGTCCTTCCCCTGTTTCCATGGGGTCCCTCTCACGGGAGACAGCCCCTGATGGACTTCTCCAGCATGAGTCTATCCCTTGGGCAGCAGTTCTTCCCAATCTGCTGTCCCATGGGTCATTCCTTCACAAATGGGCTGTATTGGCATGGGTCCCCCACAGGGCCACAAGTCCTACCTGTGAAAATTTGCTTCAGTGTGTTTTCCTCTCCACTGGTCACAGGTCTCCTGCAGGACTTTGCTCTATCCTTGGGCCTCCCACGGGGTCACAACTTCCTTCATGTAACCACCAGTTTCAGCATGGGCTCTTTCATGAGCTGCGGGGGGGGGGGGAATCTCCGAATTCCACCAACGACAGGGGCCTCAGCTCTCAGTCTTTCCCCTGCTGGAGGGGGAGAGGATGCCCCCCCCCAGGCCCCTCCTCCCCCCTCCTGGAGCTGACCTTGGAGTCTGCTTCTTATCCCATGTTCTCCTCTGCTCTTCTCTGGGCTCGAATTTCTTCTGCCACATAGTCTTCTCTTCCTCTGTTCTTAAATATGTTATCACAGAAGCGCACCTTCATTGGCTCAGCCTTGACCAGCAACAGGAAAGTCCCTCCTGGAGCTGACTATCATTGGCTTTTTCATAGGACAGTGAAACTTCTGGCAGTTTCTAACTCAAACCACCCCTATGGCCTCCCTACTACCAAAAACCCAGCCACCTGAATCCACGACAGTGCTTCACCACCAAAAACTGTAACCTTTGTTCTTTATCTTATTTGGGTACACAGAGCTTGGTTTACATCCTGTTTCTCTGAGATACATCCCTTATCTAATTCTCTAGGACTTCTCTAGGATTATATTGTTCCTTATTTTGGCATTCCAGGATACTGTGAGTCAAGTTTCTATTTCTCCTATCACTGGGGTCGACATCTGAACCAAAAGACCACACATCACAATCTGGCAGATGCCAGATTCAACCATTCAGAATATCAAAGCCCAAAATGTTTTCATTTTGATCTTTGATTACAAAGTGAATAGCCAACAGCCATTCCTTGCTTAGGGACCATAAATTATTCTTAGCAGTTTGGTAGATACTGTTTGCTTCTGTTACTCCAAGGATTTTAACTGCTGTGCATGTTTTAATCCCAGCTTCTTGGCATTTTGCTGTGTTAATAGTGAATGTTGTGGTCCTGTATCTATTAAAATTTTATTAATTATTGACAAGAACCAACTGGAATCCCAAGATATTGATAGGATTCTGCTTGCTGGTGAAAATTAGGCACTTGAATCACATTGAATTGAGTTGTTTTTTGGGTGTGATTCTCTTGTCGACTCCGAGATTTATTAGTGGATTCAGTTTCAGGAATGTCAGGGGAATTGTGAGTCTGTATAAAAATCATTTTAACTTTAAAGTCTCCTGGTTTCCTTAAATATTTCTCCTGTAATTTTACCAACTCTGTTGGAGACCAGGGAATAGTGTGTCCAGTAGTACAGTTACTCTCATTAGATTTAGAGCAAATATTCCCATTCCAAGTCTGGATATCCAGACAAGACATTGATTTATGAAGCTGCCTGATTAAAAAGAGTTTCTGTTTTTCTAGCAGCAGTTTTCTTTTGCTCTTCGCAAGCAAAGATTTAAGGTCATCCACCTCTGCTCTAAGCAGCCCATTTTTAGCAACAAGTTTGGAAGCTGGAGCTTCCAATTTTTCTCCTGTTTCCCTCTCAAAGGCTAACGATGGCTTTAGGACCTCATTTTATGATTTCAAAACAGTATATTCAATATCAGTAATTTTTTCAGAAGCAGGTGAATTTTTAGCCTCTTGTTGTGCACGAGGACAAACAGGTTCTTAACACTGCAGAAATTGCACCTTTACCCTTTCCTTCCTTTTCTGCTCAGCCCGACATTGTGCAGTGTATCCTACAACTTCCTCTTTAACTTTCCAAAACCTTTGAACACACTCCTTCCCAGCCTGGGAAGAGGCACATTTGTATTTTTGCAGCAGATTATCCATGACAACCCCACTCCTGGTACCAATTTTAATGTCACTTGAAAGGTGGGGACATGATTTGCCCAACAGAGAGAGGAGATTTTCTCGACCCTCAGTGATTTATTTGTCTGTCAGAACCCAGGGAAAATGAAACCCTTTATGTCTGATCAGTCTGTCAGGTGTACTGTAAGGGGGGGACCCTTCACCAACAGATTCACAAGACCACAGGGTGATTTGATCGCCCTTTTCAGGGGTCTGAGTGAACAGCATAGGGAAGACCCCTCAGGGGGCCTTCCAATGTCATTCTGCTGCCAGCAAACTGTCAGCACCTTATAAAGGACTCACAGTTTACAGAATAGCACTCTTTATTAATACAGATTGTGACAGGTTCATAAGGTTCATAGGTGGTCAGTGATAGTGTCTAACTGCAAAAACTTGTTTAAAGCAATCTAATAATACTATAAAGCAAGCAGAAACACAAAGCAATCTACCAATATACTATTGTGGTGGGTTGACCTTGGCTGGATGCCAGGTGACCACCCAGCCACTCTATCATTTCCCTTCCCAGATGGACGGGGGAGTGTCGAAGGTGGACCAGCAGAAGCCTACAGAGAAGAGAGAGAGATGCAAAAGAGCTGCCCGGAAGGCTCAGAGGAAGAGATCCATCTAGAAGTGCCTTGACAACTGCAACTGCAGGATGTACCTGAAGCCCAGCGATAAGAAGCAGCCTCACAGCCTCCACAGAATTCCCCTCTCCTGGGCCCCCAGACCTTCCTTTCCTCCCTAGCTCTCCCTTCCCCCTGTGTGACCAGATATATTCCCCACAACCTATCCCTCCAAGTTTCCTTATCACTGACCCTCAGGATTCGATGTTTCCTAGCAAGAAACCCACCTTAATTCCAGAACCTTCTGTATTCCCCTGTATATAAACTGACATCTTGTTTTAATAAACGCCATTTAGCGGGTCACCCTCCGTGTGCCTATTTCCTATACAAAGTGGCAGCAAGGGTCTGTCGCGGGGACGAACCCCCACTCGCGATAGGGGAGAGAGTAAGATGGAAAACAACTTGTGGGTTGGGATAAGGCAGTTTATTAAAGCAAAAGGAAGGCAGAACCTTGTATGCGCAAAAACAAAGTGAAAAATAACGAGGTTTATTCGCTACTTCCCATCAACAGCTGTGGCTGGTAATTTCTGAGAAGCAGGGCTTCAGCACCTGTAATGATTCATTAGCAGGCAGTCATTGGAGACAATGAATGCCCCCAGTCTTGCTCCTTTCCTTATCTTTTATATCTAAGCTGCTGTTGTATGGTATGGAATATCCCTTTAGTTTGGGTCAGCTGGCCTGCTTGTGTCCTTTCACAGAAGGAATGTTACAGTACTGATGCTGTGCTCAGCAGTAGCCAAAACACTGGTTTGTTATCAACACCCTTCTAGGTACCAATGCAAAACACAGCACTGTGAGGGCTGCTATGGGGAAATGAACTCCATCTAATCCAGACCCAATACAACAATAAAGCAAAACATAAGCTCTAGTCCTGAAAGCAGCATTTAGTGTGCATAGAATCAGTTTCTTACCCAGTAGGCGACCCTATGGAGGGGGTTAGGTTCAACCCATTAGCTGATCCCAGCAGTTTAGGTGGAGTCTTCCTCCAATTTTTCCCTAGTTCCAACTTACTTTTATACTATTTCCTTATGTTTAGGTGGAGCTTGAGTGACCTTAGTCATAAGTACTTAATTGAATAGTTGTCCTTGGCATCTATCACACTCGGTGGACAGATATGATGCAATCTTTGAACTACAAAGTGTCACCATGTTCCCCTCCCTGCAGGATGTTTATGGAGGGAGGCTGTCGCGCCTTCACGCTGCTCCCTCCTCTGTTGCATCCCCCATAGCATGTGCTTATCATTGTTTAGGGAATGTTCATAGGGCATGTTGACCATGTTCCATTCGGGAAGCAGCAGGTGCATTTTACCCTGTAATTCTCATTCTCCTCTAATTTTTTAACCCTATCCATTGTTCCACAACTCTATTCAAACTCATACAAAATTACTAGAAGGTCTTAGACAAAAGCCTATCTATTTCTCAGATGGAACTCACTACTGCTGGATGTAAATTTCCGTATGATCAGATGTCAATATTAAAACCTACAAATGGCATCACTAGGGAAACAGTCTCAATAGAAAACACATCTACAGATTACCATAGAAATTTAGATGTGTTATTACTCATGAGGGTCTTATTGCTCCTGGTGGTCTTATTCAGATAATGTTGATAGACATGGAGTGCACAAATGGTATAGTTATTATGACATTTGTCTTTTGAAGCAATCACTATGCATAATGAAGCCCTGCTTCCTGGGAAGTGACTGGACATTGCCTACTGATGGAAAGTAGAGAATAATTTTTTTTTATTATTATTCTGCACATGACCCTTGCTTTTATTAAACTTTCTTTATGACCCATGAGTTTTTTCCATCTTATTTTCTCCCATCCATCCTGTTGAGGAGGGGAGTGATAGAGAAGCTTGGTGGGCACCTGGCATCCAGTCAATCCACCACAGTCCTTTTTGGTGCCCAATGTGGGACTTGAGACAATGGCAGTTTTGTATTAAGTGTACTATAACTATAGTACTTATTAAGTGGCCAGCTCCTGTGCAGGACATGGAGTTTGTCAGCTGCACTGCTTATGTCTTTATTTTACTGAGTTTGGGAACATGCTAACACAAACAATGGCTCTGTGCTTTGCCCTGACATTGATGGCCTTACTCTGATGGGGGCACTATCTTGTGGAGAGGGAATGCTTCTCCCTCTGCCTACCTGGGATTGATGTGGATGGTTTAATTATGCAGGTTCCTGAGGTCCTTGTTCATCCTTATGTGCATGAGCTGTTTAATACTAGGATATTATGGGGTTTGTGGAATCTGGTGTCATCATGGTATAAAAGAAGACAATTTTTGGGTGAGGCAATACTGAAATGTGCCTTGAGGCAGCTGGTGCCTGGGTGGCAGGGTGTGTGGAAGGATTTGGGCAGGCTCCTAAGGCAGTTATCACCAACCATAACTTGTGATTTTACACCTGAACAGGCAAGTGACCCTGGCAAACGGACACATCACCTGATAGAAGGGTACCTTGCCTATCCCAATGAAAACCAGCATCCCCTAGCACTGCACTGGGGCCTGGCCTGTGCCTACCAAGTCACAGTTCAGTACTCTCAAGAACTGTGGTTGAGGCAGGGACCCAAACAACAACTACCATAATTGTCCCAGAAGTGAAAAAGAAACAGTGGACAAGGAAAACAATAGGTCTATATCAGTGATTAGTAAGGGAGGAGGAAGAAGAGGAAAGATTTGATCAAGAAGCCGGTCCTTCAACAAAGAAATGGGAGGAAGGAGTGAGAGAATTCAGACAGGAAACAGAAACTACCAGGTCCCTCCCCTCATCAGAACTTTATGTGAAAAGATTACAACCACTAGCCAGGTGAATAGATTCCTACCTGTCTGCTCCTATGCTGGGATAAAAGGGCTGATAGTCAACAATTGGAAGGTAAGGAAGTACAAAATCTGGGATCCCTTGCTAGAAACCAGGGAATTTTTTATTTCTCACTCTTTAAGTCTTATCCTGTTAGGAATAAGTTTAAGCTCTATCCCCACTTTGAGTCAGTTTTGCCTGTGATCAGTAAGTGACTTCTCCCAGCCCTTATCTCTATTCATGAATTCCTCTACCTGCTACAATTATTAAACTGTTTTTATGTCATCTCACGAGTTTGATTTTATTCTCTTTTCCCCCTGATTCTCCTCCTCATCCCACTGCATGGTACTTAGTTGTCAGCTGTGGTTAAATTATGACAGTCCTTTTTGGTTCCCAATGTGGGGCATGTCAGGTTGAGATAACTTCAGATCTGACCAGAGTGTGCTAAAACAACTTTGTTATAAGTATTCATTGTACTGGTTCAGTAGTTACTGGTTACAATGTTGATTTGTTTTACAGTTGTTGCACTTGTTCTCAGGGTTGTGTTATGTAACACCTTACTTGCAGCATGTGTTTACTGTTTTGGTGTTTATTGCCTTTGGGACCTGGGCTACGGCTATCATTTTGTTGCACTTGGTAGTATTTGCTTATGATAGAATTCCTGGTTGTGAAGCTAATCTGGTGTACATACTCAGCATTGCCATCACCTCTGTACTTTGGGAGTCACCTATTGGGAACTATTAATAATTACACCTTTTACCTATTCTCCTCGGAGAGCCAACCTATGGGGGAGACATCTTCCTACATGTTCCCTCCTTCCCTTGGTTGATTACAGTAGTGTTTGAGAATTTTGAAGATTTTTAATATCCTTTGAATACCCTTGAAACCAACCTGGTCCTTTTGCTAGGAACCAGCATGTTGCTGCATATGGTTCAGGTCTTGTTTAATGTTAAATGACTAAGAACACTACCCAGATATCTGCCTTGAGACTGGATAGTTTGGAGTGGCAAGGAGTGTGGGATAGTATGGGCATACCTAGGACAGTGGGCACCTCCAGTGTTTTGGAACTTCACCCCTGAACAAGTGCAGAATCCCGAAACACTAGTAAAATATTTTGAAAAAGTGTCCTATCACCCTGGCAATCCTGTAGAGACACAAATCACTGCCATGTGCTGGGACCTGACCCTGGCCTACAGCCCTGTTCAATACTACTTGGTACACTCAAGAGGAAAAAAAGATCTCTGGATCTGACATCGAGAGGCACTGCAGCTATTCCAACTCCGGCAACAAGCACTGCAGTTGAACCTGAGAACAAACCTGTGCTGGCATCAGTTGCCCCTATACACAAGATGAAATTGACATGAAAGGCATCTCATTTAGTAAAAGAGGGCAAGGAATGTGAAGCGGAACCATCATAGAAACAGGAGGAAGAGGCGGAACCAGATGAAGAAGTGACCACTTGATCCTTGTCCTTGAGTGAGCTGTGGGAGATATTTCAGCAGTCATCCAGATAAGCCCATTATCACCTGGTTGCTCTGATGGTGAGATAATGGGGCTAAGCAGTTTGGAATTGCAGGGTGAGGAAGCCAAATAGCTGGGCTAAGGAAGCAGGCATTTACAAAGTGATGGGAAGAAGGACATGAGTCCTTAGCCTCTGGAGGTGACTCCTTTCAAGCTGACTGTGCTGTAGGCTAAAATCAACCTGACTCAGAATGAGTGGCAAAAGCACTCATTGTGACTGGTCTAGAGGGTCTGTGCATCCTTTACATAGACTATCTCAGGAGAGGGTATTTCAAGGACCCAAAAGGGTACCAATAGGTTTTCAGTATAGCTGCCCTGGAGATGGGGAAATTAAGCAGCTGTCTACCTTGCCTGGTCTCTCAGAGGACCCTTCTGTGTTTCTGGTTGCTGAAGGTCAAAGAACAAGTGCCAATTGCTACCACAACAGTGCACCGGCAGCAATATCACACCAACCAAGACTCTGTGATTCCCATCCATAAACTAATTCATCAACTGGAGAGCCAAAGAATGATCAGCAGGGCCTGCAGGTCACAATTTGCTTTCACTTGGAAGGGTGTCCAGTATACCTGGAATTGACTACCCCAGGGGTAGAAACACAGTCCTACCATCTGCCATGGACTGATCCAGACTGCTCTGGAACAAGGTGAAGCTCCAGGACACCTGCAATACATTGATGACATCATTATGTGGGGCAATAGAGCAGAAGTTTTTGAAAAAGGGAAGAAAATAGTCCAAATCTTCCTGAAAACTGGTTTTGACATAAAAAGAGGAGACAGTTTTTAGGAATAAAATGGCAAGATGGACATCATCAGATACCAATGGATATGATCAACAAAATAACAGTAATGTTTCCACCAACTAGTAAGAAAGAAACACAAGGTTTCTTAGGGTCAGGAGATTTTGGAGAATGCACATTCCAAATGACAGTCTTATTGTCATCCCTCTCTATCCACTGATCTGGAAGAAGAATGATTTTCAATTGGGCCCTGAGCAATTGCAAGCCTTTGTACAAATTCAAAAGTAATCAATGCAGTACCTCTCAGGCCAGTCCAAACAGGGCAAGATGTAAAAAAATGTGCTCTATACTGCATCCAGGGAGAATGGTCCTTCCTGGAGTCTCTGGCAGGATTTGGGGATACAGGGGATCTAAAACCAGCTATACTCCAAATGAAAAAGATATTGGCAGCCTATAGCTCAAGCCTGGGTTTGAACTGCTTCAGAAGTGTTTGGTACTGAAGCACAGCTCTTCCTGGGTTGGATGTTCAAAGGGAGGGTCTCCTCTACACATCATGCAACTTTAGGGTTGCACTGATCAGACAATGAACTCAAATAGAAAACCCCAGTTGTCCAGGAATCTAGGAAGTGATCATGGACTGTCCAGAAGGCAAAGATTTTGAAATGTCACCAGAGAAGGAGGTGATGCACTGAAGAGGTCCCACTGCATATTAAATTACCAGAGAGTGAGAAGCGATATGCCTTGTTTACTGATGGGTCCTGCTGTATTGTGGGAAAGCACTGGAGATGAAAAGCAGCTATATGGAGTCCCCTATGACAAGGCACAGAAACTACTGAAGGAGGTGAATCGAGTCAGTTTGCAGAGGTGAAAACCATCCAGTTGACCTTGGACATTCCTGCACAGGAAAAATCACCAGTGCTTTATCTCTATACTGACTCATGTATGGTGGCAAATGCCCTGTGGGGGTGGTTGCAGAAATGGAAGCAGAATAACTGGCAGCATAGGGTTAAACTCATGTGGGTTGTTGCATTGTGGCAAGATATTGCTGCCTGTAGGGGTTAACAATGGGTCTGTTGGCTCCCTGGAAGAGGAGATTGACTTGGGAAACTTTCGAATGTGGCCTTGAAGATAAGTAAGTTTTACACACAGGCTAATTGAGGAGCGAGGGTGGACTGTGAGTCTGTAGATTTGGTATGTGAAAACCACAGCCTTGTCCTTGGACATCTCCAGGTGTCTCATGATTGCTGCCAAGTGTATCGGTAATGATGAGTGGCCAATTAGGATGTTGTTGCTTACTTGCTACTTGTTTGCTACTTGCTTGCTACTTGCTTGCTGCTTTTTGAAAATGATATAAAAGGAGCTGGGATTTAATAAAGAAAAAAGTTTTTCTTATGTTGCCCTGAATCAACCTTCTTGTGTGTTTTTTATTGGACTGTCATGACTAAACAGTGACATATGGTGACCCCAATGTGATTTCCAATGAGAGATCGAAAGTAAGTTGTCCGCTTGCAGACCACGGAGGACCATCGGGGTGCAGACACTTTCCAGTGAAGGATCAAAATGGACAAGACGATCCCCATGGAGGGGTCAAAACTCCAGGGGCCACACGATCCTCACTGAGGGATTGGATGCGACCCTCTTCGAGGGGTCAGGACAGTGGTGATTTCCAGTAAGGAATCACGATTCTCATCTAGGAATCAGAACCGCAGGGTGAGGTGCAGTGGTGACAGTGCTCGGCGTAGCAGAGAGCAGTCGGAGAAGCTGCCTTGGTCCAGACCAGTATTGTGACATTTGTGATATACAGGTGAGCCATCGAGAACTTAATGTCGACATGGGGCATTCATTAACTAAAGAGGAATCTCATATACTTTTTACTTGGAAAGCCTTGCTCTGAAAACGGGGTGAGAAAGTAGATGAAAATAGTTTAAAACATTTGTTGCGGTGGTGCCGCGAGCAAGGACACAAAGCTGCTTTTAGTGTGACTGTGTGGGAGAAGGTTGGGCAGACTCTCTGGGAATCTGTCTCCAAGGGAGAGGCTGGTACAGAGGGGCTGCCAACTACCTGGCGTTTGGTGTTAACTACATTGCAAGAGTGGCAAAAAGAGCAGGGCAGAGAGGCAAGGGACTCAGTAAAAGACAAGGACTCTGAGGAGCAAAGTGCATTAGTGCAGACCAAGGGAGTTTTGGACTGCTCTGACATTTCAACACAGAGCACTTCTTCTGGGTCTACCCCTGCTGCGGCTCCCATGAAAAGCGTAGCTCCCTCTCCCCCTGTGTTGTCCCCGCCGCAAAAGAATACCTTGTCTCCTGCTGTTTTGCCACCGAAGAAAACTTATCTTTCTGGGGTGGACCACCCTGAGAGAAGTTATCTCTCTGCAGTGCAGCCCCCTAAGAAATACTATGAGACCCCACAGTAACAGCTTGTTAGAATGCAAAAGTAAAAAATTCCCCCCCCCCCCCCAACTCTGAAACAGACTCTGGGGGGGATAGGGAAGGGGAGCGGGATGATATTGCTGCCCGGCGCTGTCCACCAGGATGATACTGCTGCCCTGCGCTATCCACCTTTGCCCTCCTCCCCCTCCGACTTGGACAAGGACTCAATGTGAGCAGTGCGAGTTGTTGTACAAAGCAGACCTCCCTGTCATGCTCCTGAGAAAAAGAAACAGAAGAGTCATAAATCTGACTCTTGGACTTTGCCGTCATCTGTTGTGTCTGTTATGCCTTGTTACTCGAGAATCTTTTGGGAGGCAGTGAAGAGAGAAGCAGTTAAGGCAGGCAAGTGTGATTTATGTGATTGTATAGGGCTTTCTAGCAGTGGGGGGGAAGCAGCTTTTTCTCTTGGTAATGCGGAATGTCCAGAAGCATTCCTGGTTTTGAAAATGGCTCCTGGTTCAGGCAAACTTGATGAACATCATGTTTTAGCCTGGAAGGTGGTCTAGGATTTACAAACTACTTTTGCTCAATACGGACTTAATTTACCACAGGTGATGAAGTTGATTTTCACTATTAATGTGGATTTTCTAGCGCCTTATGATATATCCCATCTTGCTCAGATATTGTTTGAGCCTTTTCAGGCTCAGGTGTTTGAACAAAACTGGAGGAAATTAGCTGAACGTGCCGCCCTTGAAAATATGCATCAGGCAGATGGAGACCCTTTAAAGGCTGTAGGTGTGAATGCCTTGATGGAAAATGGTCCCTTTTCTAGTCCTGATTTGCAAGCGGGGTGGGACCCAGATATTTTAACATTGACCCAGAAACTCAGTATGTCTGCTCTAATCCAAACTATGGAAATTGCTGCTCCCTGGCCACAGTATACGGTAATTAAACAGGGAACAAATGAACCCTTTTTGCAGTTCGTAGAAAAGCTAGCACAGTCCTTGGAGAAACAAGTGCAGGATGACACTCTCCATCAGAAATTATGATTGCAACTTGCCAAGGATAATGCTAATTCCGATGACTGTAAAATCATTCAGTCATTACCAGGAGACCAGACTATCCCAGAAATGGTAGAAGCATGTTCCCATGTGGGTACTGTAGAATATCCAATGTCTGCCTTAGCGGCTGTGTTGCGCTCTCCCCAAAAATGCCACGGATGTGGTCAAGAGGGACATCTTAAAACCAATTGTCCTCATAAAAAAGGGGGGGAAGGGAAAAGGGAAACCTACTACTTTTTCTGGTACATGTAATCGCTGTGGTAGAATGGAGCATTTAGCAAAACACTGTAGATATCAATACCCTCTCAATGGGCAGCCCCTGAAGGGAAATGGGAAAGTGAGCACGATGTGACGTGCTCAGATACAAATACCTTCGCTACTGCAGCCCAACCCGTATGCAAGTCTCCTAGCGTTTCCCTCTGAGACCAACTCACCGGGAAAACCAGTGGATCAGCCAGCATGGATGTATCCACATGGTAACAATTTCTTCTACAGATATTGTTAAGCTTCTTTTGGATGCTAAGGGACCTATCGGTCGAGGACTGAGGGCTTTATTGATCAGGCTCTCCAGTACCACAATAGCTGTAATATTTGTACATGGTGGGGTAATCGATGCAGATTACACGGGACAAATATCTGACATGATATTTACACCTTATCCTCCTGTGACTATTCCAAAAGGAACACGTATTGCTCAACTTGTGCCTTTTGTGAGTTGTGTTCCCCATACAGAGGACCAAGAGAGATGTGCCTGTGGATTTGGATCAACAGGACTTCCGCAAGTCTTCTGGTCACAGTGTCCCACAAACGTCCATAGATGATTTGTGAATTGCACAATAACAAGAGTTCACCTTCTGCTGTTAAGGTGGCTGGTTTACTTGATACAGGTGTAGATGTGACTACTATTTCTCCGCATCACTAGTCGAGTTCTTGGCCTCTAGTTTCCTCTGACTTGGGTGTTGTGGGATTAGGGGGTACAGCTCAAAGTCACATTGCTGCTCATTTCATCCTGATTTGTAACCCTGAAGGGCAGGTTGCAACTGTAAGACCATATGTCACCCCTGCTCCCCTGACTTTGTGGGGAAGAGATTGTTTAGCCCAGTGGAGAGTTAAAATTGCTACAGATTTTTAACTGGGGCCACTGTGTTGCGGGGTGTTAAACAGCCCACATTGGCACTGACATGGTTAACAAACACTACAGTGCGGATTGAACAGTGGCCCCTGCCCAAAGAAAAGTTGCAGGCCCTGCAAGAACTTGCACAAGAGCAACCAGTTGCTGGACACTGAACAATCGCATAGCCCCTGGAATACTCCTGTGTTTGTCATGAAAAAGAAATCTGGTAAATGGAGGTTGTTATATGATTTGCGGCAAGTCAATGCTGTTATGGCAACGATGGGAGCTCTGCAGTCAGGTCTCCCATCCCCCTCAATGATACCCCTCGACTGACCAATCACAGTAATTGATTTGAAAGATTGTTTTTTCACTATTCCTTTAGCTGAGGCTGACAAAGAAAAATTTGCTTTTACAGTACCCTCTGTTAATCATGTAGAACCTTCAAAATGTTATCAATGGAAATGTTTGCCCCAAGGCATGAAGAATTCGCCAACCATTTGCCAGTGGTTTGTCGCACAGGCCTTGTCTCCTGTGAGAACTCAGTTTCCAAATTGTAATTGTTACCATTATATGGATGACATTTTGTTTGCTACAGAGCACAAGGACGAACTAACGGCAGTTGTTAATATAGCAAAATAATCATTGCAGGAATTTGGCCTTGTTATCACCCCAGAAAAAATACAGACCACTGAACCTTGGAAATATTTAGGTTTCCTTGTTGGCGGGGAGGCTTCAGAGACATACATACACGACCTGTGAGATCTAAAATATGTCCGATTTATTAGGATAGCTCAGGGGTTTTATAGTATCTGTATACAACGTCTCATGACAAGAAGCACATAATTGGTTACAGGTCACTGTCCAGATGTAAACATGCATTACAAATACCTTTATAATTGGTTATTAACAGGTAACAAGGCAATTATTTACTTTCTTGAACTCCACATTCTTTTTGGCACCAATTTCCTTTTGTTCTTACAAAGACACCCGCGGCCATTTTGGCACCTATAACTTATAATACCCATAAAACTATATGAAAGCTTATAAAAGTACCACACACAATATAAATTGCTCACACATTCATCATGTTTCTCCCACATTTCCCTGTTACTACACAAACAGTAACACCTCAGCCTGTTCAACTAGAAATGCCTATTCATACCCTGACTGATGTTCAAAAATTGGCAGGTTCATTAAATTGGATTTGTCCTTATTTGGGACTGACCCACTCACAACTGCAACCTCTTTTTGATTTGCTCAGACATTCTGTCGATCCACTGGAACCACGATCTTTGACTAAGGAAGCAAATCAAACCATTCACCAGGTTGAAACATTATTAACAGAATGTTTCTCGCATTGATTTGTCACAAATTATTCAGCTTGTTATTCTTATAGATCAAGTCTCCCTCTGTGGGATCCTTGTTCAATGGAATGAGGCATGGGAAAATCCTCTGCATATCCTTGAATGGTTGTTTTTACCCTCACGATCTTGTAAAACAGCCTCTGACCTGTTTGAATTGCTTGCTGACATTATTATGAAAGCACGAAAGCGGTGCATTGAATTAAGTGGCAGAGATCCTGGTCGTATTGTTTTACTTGTTCAGTCTTGGTATTTTGAGTGGTGTTTAGTTCATAAGTATGAGCTGCAAGCTGCTATGTCAGATTTTCACTGACAAATCGCTTATTATTTGCCCTCAAATCCTTTGTTAAAATTTTTTAGTGTGGTACCTGTTGGACAGAAACTGCTATCTTCTGCAGAACCCGTGGATGGCCCTACTGTCTTTACTGATGGCTCTGGAAGAACAGGAAAAACTGCTGTGATCTGGCATACGTCTGCGGGATGGCAACATGAACTTGTTCAGCAGTCTGGGTCTCCACAGATTGTGGAGCTCTGTGCTGCTGCTCTGGCATTTCAACTTTTTCCTCAAGCTTTAAATCTTGTTACAGATTCTGCTTATGTAGTTGGACTCGTTCGACACTTGGATCAAGTAGTCCTTTCTACCTGTGATGATCGTCCTCTTTCTCAAGTGTTGTTAATGCTGTGGCGCACTCTTCAGTTCCGTGCTACCCCTTACTTTGTTTTTCATATTCGCAGTCACACCTCACTACCTGGATTTTTTACTGAAGGAAATGCTCGCGTGGATGCTCTTGTAACCCCTGCACAGGTTGGTCCTGTTCCAGACAAATGACAACAAACTCTCCTTTCACATCACTTCTTTCACCAAGGCAGCACTGCCCTCAAACGGCAATTTGGCATCACACAGTCGCTTGCTCACTCTATTGTGGCTGCCTGCCCAGATTGCCAGGGTCAACATGTCCCTGCCTTTTATGGGACCAATCTTAGAGGGTTACAGGCTTTACAGTGTTGCCTAAAAGGATGTGGAAGAAAAAAAGACTCCAGGTCAAATTAGGTAGGAGGTAAGATAAGGATACAAAGGCTTTAATGAGCCCCCAGGCTTCCAGGAAAACCACCACCGAGCACTCCCAGTGCCCTTCCCCTCCTCCTCCTTCTCCGTGCCAGTGGCAGTTTACACCTATTGACAAGGAAGGGGAGTTCCAGCCAGAGTCAGTCTTTGACAGCATGAGTCCACAGGAGGAACCACCCTTTCCCCTTCTCTCTTCTCCCTTCAGGGGTGGCCCACGTTCAGCTGCCTCCCACACACTGGGCCCCACAGATGTGGTGGCCACCAGAGCCCAACAGCACCATCTGCTGATCATCAGTGAACAACTGCAGCCTTTGCTCCTCTGGAGGCCCAACAGTGCCACCTGGTGACCTTTGCACTCTGCTGCAAAGGGAATAAAGGAAAACACATTTGTAATGTCAACGGTGGCATCACATCTCTGCCTTGGACTACAGTTCATACTGAAGTTCCAGCATGTCCGGCACAACAGCACTCAGTGATGGGGTAACTTCATGCAAGCCACAATAGTTCACAGTCAATCTCCATTCTCCATTAGACTTGCACATGGGCCAAATGGGGCTGTTGAAGGGCGAGTGAGTCTTGCTGACCACTTCTTGTCTCTTCAGTTCACAAATAATCTTATGGATTGTAATCACAGAGTCTCAATTTGTTTGGTACTGCTGGCAATGCACTGTCATGCAGGCAATAGGTAATTGCTTTTCTTCCACCTTCAAAAGTCGTACAACAGAAGGGTTTCCTGAAAGATCAGGTAAAGTGTTCAATTGCCTAATGTCTTCTGTCTCCACAGCAGCAATTCCAAAGACCCACCAATGTCCTTTTGTGTCTTTGAAGTACCCGTTTCTGAGGTAGTCAACGCCCAGGATATGTGGAACGTCTGGACCATCACAATGGGGTGTTTCTGCCACTCTTTCCCAGTCAAGCTCACTTCAGCTTCCAATACTGTCAACTCTTGTGAACCCCCTGTCACCCCAGAAATGGAAATAGACTTCACCCCCACATGTCCTGATGGTATTAAGGTACATTGAGCACCAGTGTCAACCAAAGCTTTGAATTCTTGTGGTTCTGATGTGCAAGGCCATCGGATTGACACAGTCCAGTAGACCCTATTGTCCCTTTCCTCCCCCTGGTTGGAGGCAGGGACTGTAATCTTGGTCATCATAGCTGCTTCTACCTCCCTGTAAATGCATCTGGGAGGTACCTTTTAATGGGTGTAGTGGATTGACCCTGACTGAATGCCAGGTACCCACTAAAGCCACTCTCTCACTCTCCCTCTGCAACTGGACAGAGGAGAGACAAAAAAAAAAAACAGTTAAGGATTCATGAGTTGGGATAACAGCTGGGAAATGTCCGTTACTGATTACCTTCATAGGCAAAAAAGACTCAAAGTCTGGATATTACTTAAATTGATTACTAAAAGGATAAGAATCAAAGACTGAGAAATAAAACAGTCTTAAAAACACCTTCCCCCCACCCCTCCTTCCTTCCATGTTCTCCCTCCTCCCCCGCAGCGGTGCAGGGGGGTTATGGTCAGTTGTTGTTTCTACCACTGTTCAGGGGGACAAGTCCTTCCCCTGCTCCCGTGGGGTCCCTCCCATGGGAGACAGTCCTTGATGGACCTCTTGGGCATTAGTCCATCCCTCTGGCAACAGTTCTTCCCAAATTGCTGTCCCGTGGGTCACTCCTCCATGGGGTGAAGTCCTTCATGAATGAGCTATACTGACATGGGTCCCCCACAGGGGCCACAAGTCCTACCTGGGAAAAACTTGCTCCAGCGTGGGCTTTCCCCTCCACAGGCTGCAGGTTTCCAGAAGGACCCTGCTCCATCTTGGGCCTCCCATGGGGTCACAGCCTCCTTTGTGCATCTACCTGCTCCAGCATGGGCTTTTTCATGGACTGCAGGTGGGTCTCTGCCCCCTGATGGTCCTCCATGGGCTTCAGGGGGACAGCCTGCTTCACCATGGTCTTCACCACGGGCTGCAGGGGCCTCAGCTTCAGCTCCTGGAGCACCTCCTCCCCCTCCTTCTGCACTGACCTTGGTGTCTACCATATTGTTCCCATATTCTCACTCCGTTGTCCCCTGGCTGGAATTCTTTCTGCGCAACAACCTTTTGTTCTTAAATATGTTATCACAGAGGCATTACTATTACTTCTGATTGCCTTGGCCTTGACCAGTGGCAGGAAGTCCATCCTGGAGCCAGCTGGCATTGACTCCATGGGACAGGGAAAGCTTCTAACAGCTTCTAACAGAAGCTACTCCTGTAGCCTCCTTGCTACCCAAACCCAGCCACAGAAACTCACTACATTGCGTTGAACATGTCATCATCCCATCTGTTTTGCCTAGACACTTGCCCATGGGAAACTGGTGCTTCATTCACCCTTGCTGACTTCCTGCTGGCATTTGCTTTCTCCTTCAGCTCCTGTACTTGGGCTGCAAGGAGAGAGGTTGGTTTCCTATCTCACTGACTCATGTCTTCCCCATGCTCGAGTAGGAAGTACCACAAGTTGGTTCATGGGGAGTATTCCCTCTCCCTAGCTGGGGGGCATCTGTTTCTTCCCTCAGGAACCCTGATTTGCACTGGTGTAAGATGGAAGCTCTTCTCCCTAATCTCCTTAATCTTTTTGGTGGTTGCCTTTAATTCTGTTGTTAATCTCCTCTTTGAAATTCTGGAGGTCCTCAGCCAGCTTTTCCACAGAAGAGACTTGGGTTTAGGATGGAGCATGGGCAGTGTTTTTGTATGTGTAAGAAATAAATGAAAGAGTTTTATTACAAACAGAGTTTCCATGGTTGCCTGGTGATGAGGAGTTTTTGTGATCAGGGTTGTTCTGCAGTTTCCTGTGGCTGCAGTTCTGTGTCAGCCATGACCTGTTAATAGTTGTGATCCTGTTACTGTTGCTTACAGATGCTGTATATAGGCAAGCCGGGAAGCCTGTAAGACAATGAGACCAGCCAGGGCTCATTGCCAAGGGACCATGCAACCAGGACAGGGAAACAATCTGATAGGCCGGTTAAGACAACCAATGGACTGGAAAAGTGTGAGTTGGCCCTGAGAGACCCAATCGAGCTCAAGAAAAAGGCTATATCACCTTTTAAGGAAGAAAAGGAGCAGAGTTGAGCATGGGAGGGACAAGGGAAGAGTTATGCAAATCAAGGGACCTTAAAAGAACTGCCCCCTCCCATCTCAAGTGTGGTCTCAGGCTCTGTCACAAGGCAGACCTGACCGCACCCAGCACACTGAAAATAAAGTTCTTTGTTTCACTTTATTTGTCGGTCTTCAAAATTTTAATTAGAGATTTTTCTCACATATGCTCACAGTTTCCTTGCCATAGCACCCCCTGTTTCCTGTGCTTCACCTCACTGAAGTGTGGTTAGGAAATAGGCACACATCTTGTGGTGCGAGTCATGCACATTTCAGCCACATTTGGGACATACGTTGGATGTTGTCTGGACTTATGGAGTCTGACCCATTGTTGGAGGAAATTATCTCAATCACAGCTAGCTTTTAGTCATTGGATCCCTTGTTCCATGGTCTTCCAGGGGCCTTGCTGCAGCTGGAGATCTTCCTCGAAGAGGTATCCCTCCCTCACACTCATTAGGAGGAGTTTCCAGAGGCTGAGAAGTTCTTGATTCTTTACAAACTCCTGGTCGATACCTGCATTTTGGGACAGGGATCCTAGGTGTCTTGTTTCAGTACTGTCCAGGATGGTGCCGTCTCCAGAGGTGTCCCAAATTCAGAGCAACCAAGTCAATATGGACTCATCTGGTCATTAAGTGAGATCTTTCTGCAGATTATGCAGCATGTCAAAGGATAGGGACTTGGTGATGATTTTAGGCTCTGATTCCTCCACTGGTTGTGGTTTCCTCCCCTGGGGCAGATTTCTGGACAGCATACCTAGTCTTTGGGGAAGATCTTGGAGTAGCTTCCCAAGAAATCCTCACCCTGTTTGAGACACTGATAGTTATTATTAGTACTTTAATTATTGGGTTGGAACCAACTCGTGTGTATATGTGGGGGGAAGGGCCAGGCCTGCAACCTCAGGGGAGTCTCGGAACTCACATGGTTGGGTTGCAGCCCATGGAATAGTTGTCAGTCAAAAAGGGCTGCCTGGGAGACTGCCCACACCACACCCCCTGGAGCCTGGGAGGAGTGACCACAGAGGGTCAGACCACATAAGTATAATAGCACATGAGGTCATCTCTCTTTTTCTCCTCTAGAACCTGACATCTACGTTGTGGAGCTGGATTTTCATAGGACTCTTTGATGGTAGCTATTTACTCCTGTTTCTTCTCTTAATCTCTTTCTCTCTTTACTCTTTTATCTCTCTCTACTTCTCTTTCTTTGCTCTTAATCTTTTTCTTTCTTTAATCTATTCTTAATTGACAGGGTTTGACCGAGGGACGCTCTCCACCATCAGTCCCTCAGGGACGGGGCAGATGTGACGAAAACCCTGGTGCTGAGTAGCATTGAAACCATGCAGCACGCTGAGAGTCCGGCAGCAAAGAGAGTTTATTCAAAGTTCCCATGGCTTATAAAGCTACTGGAGGGAAGGGAGGGGCTTGGCCACTCATCTAGGTAACAGGAGGAGACAGGAGGGCAACATCCATTGAGAACCCAAGGATTGGGAAGGGACAGGTGTGACAACCAATGGGGTTAGGACAGAGACAGGGCTCACTCAGTGGGCAGGACACACATGGCACTGCCCAGGGATGCTGCTTGAGTGCCGCGGGGGGTGTGTGTGTGGGGGGGGTGTTAGACAGCCAAAGAGGTCCCGTACAATAAATTTGGGATTCCTGAGCTTAAACTGTGTTTTCTTTGTCACTTGACTACCGCAAGGGGGAGTTGTCCTTGCGTTAGACCCAGAGACCATCTTGCATTGGGAAATGAGACATACATACACAAGAGCATATATGACTCGCAAAATGGCTTTTATTACAACAAGAAGACAGTTTACATAGAGGGGATTATAGAAGGATCTCGAACAGAGGTGCGACCCCTGTTAGGAACATCGAATCCCGAGGGTTATTGATAAGGGGGAATGGAAGGATTGGCCTGGGGAATATGTCTGGCCATCTAGGGGAAGGGGAAGGCCAGGAAGGAGTGGTGGGGGGTTTCTGCAGGGGTCTGTATCTTATCACTGGATTTCAGGCTCTTCCTTCGGCTTCAGCTGTCAAAGCACTTCTAGATGGATTTCTTCCTTTGAGGCCCCTTAGAATTCCTTTTGCATCTCTCTGCATTCTCTGTAGACCTTCATCCATCGACCCCTGACATCTCCCCGTCTTGTTTTTCAGGACTGGAAAAGCTTGGGAAAAACTCTTAGTCATGGATTTTTTAGCACAAAAAATTAGACAGGGTAGGAAGACAAGGATAGAGAAAGTGATGATTAGGAACAAAATTATTCCTTTGACAATCTTGTTGACCCAATCAGAAAGGGAAGGAAAGTGAAGCCAACTAAAGAGACCTGAAAAACCTTTGTCTTGGTTTATGGTGATGTCACTAACAAGTTCTTTTAGAGTGTTGATGCTTTTGTACACACTCTCAGAGTGGTCTGAAAAGTTCAGACAACACAGCCCTTCAAATTCTTTGCAACCATGGCCGTGGGCAAGAAGTAAAAAGTCAATGGCTGCTCTGTTCTGGAGAGTAGCTTCTTTGATTTTCAGGGTGTCTGCTAGCAGGTCCCCTATGGCAAGGGAAGTGGCATTGGCTTCTTTGGCCATCCAGCAGGCCATGTGGGCTAGAGTGGAGAGGGCTTTGGCTGCACCAATGTTGGCGAATGGGAAACTGGCCCAGAATCTCTGAGTGTGGGACCAAATTTGAAATTTGGGGTCACAATCTGGTGGGACATGGATGTTTAGTTCATCCTCCTTGGCTGGATTGCTTTGAGGAGCCTTGCGTGGCGGTGGCTTAGCGTCCTCAGCAATTGGGGGCGGTTTAGATTTGGTACGCATTAAAATGAAGGATCTTTTGTTTCGAATGGGTTTGGGTTTGTCAGAAATTTGGTTTCTGATGATTTGCAATTTAGCTGGGTTGTACAGAGCAAGTTTCCCAATGGTGCATGGCCCTCCTACAGGATTTTTTGGGATGCCTTGCCACGTTCTATCGCCACAGATAAGAAAATAGGTGGAAGGCAGTTTTGTGGGTTTAGAGAAACGTTCAGTGGGAAGAGGGTATGGTTGGGAGTAGTTGCACCATTCGGTGGTGTTAGTATACATGAAAGAGTTAGGGGATAGGTTAGGTTTTTGG
>NW_020955645.1:475030-478897 GCF_003031625.1 Empidonax traillii
CTACAGGATTTTTTGGGATGCCTTGCCACGTTCTATCGCCACAGATAAGAAAATAGGTGGAAGGCAGTTTTGTGGGTTTAGAGAAACGTTCAGTGGGAAGAGGGTATGGTTGGGAGTAGTTGCACCATTCGGTGGTGTTAGTATACATGAAAGAGTTAGGGGATAGGTTAGGTTTTTGGGTAAGGCGATTAGAAGTGGGTTTAAATCTAAGGCAAGTGGTAGCTACAGACGAGCCTAAAAGATCTAATTCTTGGGGATCTGTGTCTAGGGTTCCTTGACGTAGGAGAATTTGGGAAATAGTGTTTGAAGAAGGAAGGAAATTATCTGTAAGGGAAGTGTTCTGGATAAACCTGTTCCAGTCAGGTATACCCACGAGACAGCTTTTAAAGGGGTGACTCACGCTATCGAGGGAAAGGCACATTGTGTCGGTATTGGTGGCTTTGGCTAGGGTGATCCAGACGTTTTCTGTTGGTTGCTGCATCCAGTCTGCAACTGAGAGAGCTGAGGTGGTCCACGGTGGAATCAAGAAGTGGAGGATCAGGAGGGTCTGAAGTCCTCTAGGAAGGGTTTGATCCTTCTTGAGGGGACCCATCTTGGACCTGTATCAGTGAGTATGCATGCATGACCTCTTCCCCAGGTTATGATGGGGAAAGGCCCTAGCCATTTGTCAGATACCAAGTCTTTGAAAAGTACTTTGGCTTCTTGAATAGGAACAGAGTTTGTTTTGGTAAAGTGTTTAAAAACTGGTGCCTGCCCGTCCTCAATCCTGTTGAGGAAGTTGAGGATGTACATGGCTTTTTGCGGACACTCATGTGGGGAGAGGCCACTGCTCTTTCGTTTCTGCCTCTTCAACATGGATTTGAGTGTCTGATGAGCTCTTTCAACAATTGCCTGACCTGTGGGAGAGTGAGGAATACCAGTATAGTGTTCCACGCCCCACAAGGCTAAAAATTCCTGAGTGTTCTTTGCTACTTAGGCAGGCCCGTTGTCGGTTTTGATCTGTTTGGGTATGCCCATGTGAGCAAAGGCTGTGGTGAAATGCTTCTGTACATCACGGCTCTTCTCACCAGAGTGTGCGGTGGCCACAATGTAATTTGAACAGGTGTCAATAGACACATGAACGAATTTTAATTTCCCAAAAGAGTCAATGTGTGTGACATCTGTCTGCCAGATTTGTAGTGGGAGTAAGCCTCGGGGGTTTACTCCTTCTGCAGGCAGTGGGGTGATGAGCTGACAGTCAGGGCAGGCTGAAATGATGTCACGAGATTGTTTTTGAGTGAGGTCAAATTCTTTTTGTAGCGCTCGGGCACTCTGATGGAAGAAATCGTGAGAGAGTTTGGCTTGTTCTAACCGCTGTGGGATGACAGTTGACCCTGCTGAGAGGTCGGCTTGCCGATTCCCCTCTACTATTGGACCAGGAAGTGTGGTATGGGAGCGAACATGGGTGATAAAGAATGGTGAAGAGCGGTGATTTATAGCAGAAAGCAATTTTTGGAATAGCCGAAATAATTGTTCATTTCTAATTTCTCTGAGGTACGAATTCTCGCACCGCTGAACAAGGCCCACCACGTAGGCCGAGTCAGAAATGATATTAAGGTTGTCTGGGAACAAGGACAAGGCACGAACAACTGCTGACAGTTCAACTAACTGAGGAGAGCCTTGGACCTTGTGAATGTCTTGTTGCCAATGATTCCCCTCTTTCCAAACAATGACAGCATTTCCTGTGGTGCCTGAGCCATCAGTAAAGACTGTTAAGGCATTTGGAAGGGGATTAGGAGACCAATTGGATGTGTATTTAAGGGGAATTTTGTCTATGTTTTGGATAAATTTGCAAGTGGGGTATTGGATTTTAATTTCACCCGCAAAGTCAGATAAAGCAATTTGGAAGTCCAGGTTCATGATCAGGAGTTGTTCTAGATGTTGGGAAGTGAGTGGGAGGTAGATGTAGGCGGGATCTACACCTGCGAGTTCCCAGCACCTGGTCCTGCCCTTGTAACACAATTTGGTCAATAGTTCCGGAAGGGAAACTATGGTTTTTGTGAATTGGTGGGGGAGGAAGACCCACTCCCATAGACACAGCTTACTGTTCCTGTCATAGAGTTGACCCAGTAGTGCGAAAGGCTGAGTGGATCCTCTCAGCACCACAAGGACAACTTCTTTCTCCAGCCGTCGGTGTACCTGAAAGAGATTTACTTTGTTGGCAATTAGTTTTAAGGCATCTCTAGCAGCAGGAGTCAGTGTCCATGGGGATGTCAGATCTGGATCTCTTTTTAGCAGTTCAAAGAGTGGGTGCAGGTCATCTGTGGAGAGACTCACTACCGGGCGTAGCCAATTTAAGGTGCCCAGAGTCTTTTGAAGGTCATTTAGGGTGGTGATGTGCAAGGGAATGGAGATTTTCTGTGGGACAATTGCTGAATTGGTGATCTGCCAACCCAGGTACTTCCAGGGAGAGGAAGTCTGGATTTTGGTTGGAGAGATAGTAAAGTTATTGCGTTGCAATGCATCCAGCGCTGCGCTTGACAGTTGTTGGACTTTGGCATCAGTGCTTGCAGCGAGCAGAATGTCATCCATGTAATGGTAGCAGATAATATCTGGAAAGGCAGACCTGATGGGAGAGAGGATGTTGGAGATGAAATGCTGGCAGATGGTGGGGCTATTTTTCATCCCTTGGGGTAGAACAGCCCATTGGTAACGTTGGAGAGGCTCTGCCACATTCAGTGTTGGAAGGGAAAAGGCAAATTTCTCCTGGTCTGCAGGATGTAAGGGAATAGAGAAAAAACAATCTTGGATGTCAATAATAACAATGGGCCAGACTTTTGAGATCATAGCTGCTGAAGGCATCCCTGGTTGCAAGGCTCCCATCGGTTTGATGACGGCATTAATTGCTCGGAGGTCATGGAGTAGCCTCCATTTACCTGAGGATTTTTTGATACAAAAGATGGGAGAATTCCAGGGGCTGGTAGATGGAGTTATGTGGCCCAATTTTAATTGTTCGTGAACTAAGTCTTGTAAGATGGAGAGTCTTTCTCCTCTAACTGGCCACTGGTCCACCCAGATTGGGGAGGAGGGAACCCAATTCAGGCAAATTGGCTGGCTGTGGCCAGCGGCCGCTAGGACAAATTTGAGGTGAGGAAGACACCCCACTGGTCTAAAATGTCTCTCCCCCACAGAGTAAAGGGGAGGTTTAAAATGTATGGCCTGGTGGTAGCCACTTGGTTTTCAGAGCTGGTTACCTGAATGGTGTCTTGACTTTGTATGGTAGTTTGAGGACCGCCTATACCTGTTATGTCTGTGTTGCTCTTTGTTGTGTTCCAGTGTGTAGGCCAGTCATTTGATCTTATGATCGTCATATCTGCGCCTGTATCAAGCATTCCACTAACCGTGATTTCCTGATTTGCTGTTGGAGAGTAAAGGCAACAGGTTAGCATGGGTCGATTGTGGGAAATTTGTTTGACCCAGTTTACCATTGGGTTGTGTCCTCGGGCGCAGTTCTCCAGGCGTTGCAGAGGCTGCAGTCGAGCTAGTGGAACATCAGTGTACAGTCGAGCTGGAAGAGAAGAGGCTTGAACATTTATGGTTAGAGTATGTGGATTTAGGTTGGACAGTATTTCTGGGACAATAATTATCCCTTTGTCACGGGATTCTAAGTGTGAAGTCAGTAGGAATTTGTCATTTTTGTTTAGGATTTGGTTTGGGCGAACAGAGATTGCAATGGTGTCTAGAGTTTCTAAGATTATGTTGTCTGTGGGAAACAGAAGGATTTCTGGCAAGTCATTAGTGGATGGAGGTTCAGGACTCTTGGTGTCATCACGTGGTCCCGCACGCTCTATCGTCCGTTTCCCTGAATGACATGATGAGGCTGCCAGT
>NW_020955645.1:479447-484679 GCF_003031625.1 Empidonax traillii
GGTTTGGGCGAACAGAGATTGCAATGGTGTCTAGAGTTTCTAAGATTATGTTGTCTGTGGGAAACAGAAGGATTTCTGGCAAGTCATTAGTGGATGGAGGTTCAGGACTCTTGGTGTCATCACGTGGTCCCGCACGCTCTATCGTCCGTTTCCCTGAATGACATGATGAGGCTGCCAGTTATGGGTTCGTCCGGTGGTTCCTCGTCCTTTGGATCGTATGGGATCCCCATCTTTGGTGAAAGTGGAGCGGCAGAAGCGTGCCCAGTGATACCCTTTCTTGCATTTGGGACACAGAATCTTAGGAAACTTGGGGGTAGGATCTGGGTTAGGGCAATCTTTTGCAAAGTGTCCTGACTGCTGGCATTTGCAGCACACCGTATTAGCTCTTTCTGCTTCCATGATTGCTTCTTTGATGGCTTGTACTCGTACTGGTTCAACTTCAATTAATGCATCTGCTATTACTTTGATTTCATGTTTACCTGAGCTAATTTCTTTACAGGCTTGTATCATGGACATGGGTGTGGGGTTAACCAGTGAACGGAGGACAGGCTGACAGTCTTGGTTCGCTTGTTCTATAGCTAGCCGGATGAACAGGGCATCTTGGACCTCTATAGGTTTCACTTGCTTAGCTATAGCGTCCCTCAGTCTGGTAGCAAAGTCATAAAAGGGTTCTGTAGGGCCTTGCTGTATATGTGCAAAGGAGGGAGAAGTGGTAGTTGCTTCTGCCACAGCCTTGATGGCTTCTACAGCCAAGCTTTTTGTTTTATCTAGCCTGACAAATGGTATTCGTGTCTGCATCCTGCTGGAGGAATATGGACCTTCCCCATACAATTCATTAAGTCTGGCACAGGGACACGTAGTGCATGGTGTGAGTCCTCAGCATATTGCTTGATGAGTTTTTTCCACTCTTGTTCAAAGAGGGAGTACTGCATTAGGTTTAAAAGTCCTTTAGTGACTACTCGAATGTCATCAGGTGTCAGGGTGTATGCTGCGAATAGGGAGTCTAGTATCCCAGAAACGAAAGGAGATATCAGTCCATAATCAGTAACTGCTTTTTTTGTGTCCCTTAAGATGGGATATGGGACAGGTTCCCAATGTGGTTCCCGGTTGTTGTCTCGGAAAACGGGGAAAACTTTCAGTAATTTTAGGTCCCCTGCCTCTTCTGCTTGCTTTCGAGGACCCTGTCACTTGTTTTTTGTGGCAGGGGAGTCGCCGCTTGTATCGCTATAGGTTGGGGTATTTGTTGTTGCAGGGTTTTTACTCGCGGCACTGGACTCACCGGTGCCGCCATTTTTGTGGATGTTTACATCCGGGAAGTCGGTGCTGTCAGAGCTACGTCGGTTACGGCCCCTCCCCTTAGAAAAACGGAGGCTGCGCGGTTGCGGGGAGGAAGGGGGGGTGGAGTCAGTGCTGGAATCATGTTGTGCGCTGACGTCCTCCCGGGGTGGTGGTGTGGCTAGCCGTTCTGGGCCGTTCAGGGTGGGGGGGCAGCGGTCGGCACCATCTTGGGAGCACGGCGGGCGGGCTTTGTTAGTTTTTGCGGGCTTTTTGAACGGCGGAGGAAGGGTTTCTTTTCCAGTTTCTTTTTGTTTTCCAAATGGGGCAAAATTAACCGCCATGCCATAAGAGAATCTCCAGCAACTTTATCGCCCTGTTCGAAGGCTTGTACTAAAGTAGTTCCGAGGTGGAACCATTTCCGATAAGTTAGTAATTCGGGGGACAGAAGTTTACTTTTAGAAACCCATTTTGTTAGGGCTTTGATGGATATTTCTTCATACAGATGCCCCTCTAAAATTATTATGGCTTTTATGTGTTCATAAAATTGCTTTTCTGATCTAGAGAGCTTATTTCCCATAATTTTAAAGTGAAAGGAAAGGGGTTTTTTGAGTTCACTCACAGGAATTCCCGGCGGAGACGTTCTCCAGTCGAAATGATGACCGGAGCGGGCTGTAGCTGCGCGGTAGGCGTGTTCGGCAATGGGGGGGTCACGGCTGTGGGCGGCGCGGAGCGGTGCCGCTGCGAGCGGCGGCTCGGAGCGGGGTCGGGCGGCGCGCGACGCGAACCGGGGGGGCTCGAGCTGCCGCCCGGGGCGGTTCCGCTTGCGAGTGGCGTTTGCCCTGGCGAAGGCGACGGTTTGGCGCGGGGAAGCTGTGGCGCCGCTTGGGAAGTGGTGGTTCAACGCGGCGGTCGGGTCGCGGCGGTGGCAGCTTCGGCGGCACGTAGCTGGTTTCACGCAGTTACAGCGGGCGAGAACTGAGTGGACGTGAGTCCACGGGCGTCTTCTGTGAGTGGGGTCTTTGGGGATAGACTGGACTCCGGAAATCCAGTCTATCAGTAGCTCAGGCTAAAGGCGAGATCTTTCTTAATATAAGAAAGATGAGTTCTGCCCAGTGTTGAGTGCCATTTATCGCGAGGGGGGGGGTGATCCTCGTGATGGACCCAGCTTCCATCTTGCATGGGGAGATGAGACATACATACACACAAGAGCATATATGACTCGCAAAATGGCGAACTCCTTTATTACAACAAGAAGACAGTTTATATAGAGGGGACTATATAAGGGTCTCGAACAGAGGTGAGACCCCCGGTAGGATCATTGAATCCTGAGGGGTATTGATAAGGGAGAATAGAAGGATTGGCCAGGGAAATATGTCTGGCCATCTAGGGAGAGGGGAAGGCCAGGAAGGAGTGGTGGTGGGTTTCTGCAGAGGTCTGTTTCTTATCACTGGATTTCAGGCTCTTCCTTCGGCTTCAGCTGTCAAAGTACTTCTAGATGGATTTCTTCCTCTGAGGCCCCTCTGCATTCCTTTAGCATCTCTCTGCATTCTCTGTAAGCTTTCATCCGTCGACTCCCGACAAGGAGAGGCTGAGGGAGCTGGGGTTGTTTAGTCTTGAGAAGAGAAGGCTTAGAGGTGACCTCATCACTCTCTTCAACTACCTGAAGGGAGGTTATTGCCAGGTGGGGGTTGGGCTCTTCTCCCAGGCAACCAACAACAGGACAAGAGGACATGGGCTCAAGCTCTGCCAGGGGAGGTTTAGGTTAGATGTTAGGAAGAAATTCTTTACAGAGAGGGTAATCAGGCATTGGAACGGCCTACCCAGAGAGGTGGTGGATTCACCATCCCTGGAGGTTTTTAAGCAGAGATTGGACATGGCCCTTAGTGCCATGATATAGTAATTGGAGTTGGATCAGGGGTTGGACTTGATGATCTTGGAGGTCTTTTCCAACCCAATCTATTCTATGATTCTATGATTCTATGATTTACCAGTTCAGGCCAGGTAAAAACTCCAAAGTGATTCAGTAAGAACAAGCAATTTATACAATGTTCTGATCCTGATTACAACATAACTTTATACATATTCATATTATTGCATCATTTGATTACAATATTCATAACAGGTGGAGTTGGGGCGGAGATGGAGGCGTGGTTTCCATTTTGAGGAATATTTTAGTGGGAGTTACTGTTTGCCTTCATCTTAGGGTCTGCTTTTCCAATCCTCATCCTCACGTCACCCCGGTGACCTTTCATACTTTCTATTGTTCTGTGTTCTGATCATTCATGCTTAAAGAAACCCTTGGCTTTAGACCTACCTCACTTATTGAAATGTCTTCCTTGGCTCCTCTGGATGAGATTTATGGGCGTTGAGTACTTTGTCTAGTGTTTGTTGTGATTCTTTTAAGGTCTGATACCCTCAGCACAGGACAAAGTCTTCCTGTATGAAATGTAGCTTACAGTAAATGAAATGTAGCTTACGGTAAACTATAAGTGTACAGAGGGGTAGGGGGGCTCTTATGGGCTTACAGTAAAAGTGTTTCGACTAACCCTTCCTGTTTCAGGAGAAAGCACAGGCTACAAATCTTGGAGAATCTTTAGAGGCAGAAACACCACAGCTGCAGCCCTCCGAAGTCAAGCGACACAGAAAACACAGCTTAAGCTCAGGAATCACAAATTTATTGTACGAGACCCCTTTGACCGTGTAACGCCCCCCCCCCCCCCTTCCCCCACAGGGAGCTCATGCGGCATCCCTGGGCAGTTCCATGTTTGTCCTGCCCACTGAACCAGTCCCGCCTCTGTTCTAACCCCATTGGTTGTTGCACCTGTCCCTTCCCAATCCTTGGGTTCTCAATGGACGTTGCCCTCCCATCTCCTCCCTTTGGGTAGTCGAGCGGTCAAACCCCTCCCTTCCCCCCAGTAGCTTTATAAGCCAAGGGAACTTTGAATACAATCTCTTTGCTGCCGGACTCTCAGTGTGCTGTGTGGTCTTGATGTTACTTGGCACAGTGGTTTTTGTCAAACCTGCCTCGTCCCTGAGGGACTTATGGCGGAGAGAATTCCTCAGTCAAACCCTGTCAATTGGGGCTCAACAGGGAGAACCACGGCGGATTTTCTACCGTGTAGAGATTTCTCCAGATGTCTCCGGGCTCAGGTGAGGAAGTGATTTCGGCTTCCCACCCAGACAGACTTGGCAACTCAACGTTGGATTTTGACCTACCAGAACTAGATAGGTCAGCAGTTGTATAGCTCCGAACCTTTAAATCCTATAACCACATTTTAAACTCTAAACCCTATCCTCTAAACATGAATAGGATAGCTACAAATGCTTAAAAAGCCTCATTTACCTCCCTGGACACCCAATAGATAAAACTTCCTTAAAAGCGCTAATTAAATGGATTTTCAAGAAAAATCATGCCTTTCCCTACACCATCACCTCTGAGGAATGGGACAAATTGGGACTTAAATTATGGAAAGCCACACAGACAAATGACTCCTTGGCATCCCAAGTCATGATTTTAGGCATGTTAAATAAAAATAGAAATAAAAAATCTGTGACTGGGGAGGAGGGAGCAGAGCAGGGATCCGGTTGATGCGTTCAGCATCTGGAACAGATTTAGGGCGAGAAAATTCAACCCCAGTATCACCATTATACCCACAGCATGGACTGCCCAACTCGCCCCCCCAAACCCAAAATGACCCCTGTTGCATGGCCAGTTCACCTCCTTCCCCCCCCAAGAGAAGTGGGCACTGGCCACCAAAATGTTGCCCCAGAGGACAGTGCCATTTCTCCCGCCACACAGTCAGGTGGTGCTGCCTCTCTCACAGTACCACCAAATGGTGCTGTTTATTTTGCTGCCCCACTAGGTGGCGCTGCCCCTCTCATAATACCAATGAATGGCACCTGCAAGTCTGCCTCGCCTCAAGGTGGTGCTGCCCTTCCTCCCTGTAGTGGTTT
>NW_020955645.1:484778-493913 GCF_003031625.1 Empidonax traillii
GTCATGTTCCCAGTATTCCATACGATTTTACGTAAGCAAGAGTATAAATAAGGAGAGAGAGGAAGCTCTCGCTCTCTTTCTTCCGGCGGACCCAAGGTGGAGGTAACTCTACTATCGCTCTGCCCGGGTGAGGGAGTGAGGCCTGGCGTGTCTGGTTGGCCTTGAGGGGCGGACAGTGCTGTGGTAGCTATGTGGTGTGGCTCGCTTCCTCTCTAGGGGAGTATTTAACTTTTTGTCCCTTTTGGTCCCTTTTGTATCCCTTTTTATCCCTTTTTTCCCTTTTCCCTTTCCCTTCCCTTTCCCTTTTGGGGAGTTCCCTTTGGTTGGTAGTGTGTATATAGTTTTATATATATATATATATAAATCTTTCATTTAAAATTTATTCAGTTTGGGTTCTTTTGGTTTTTTTTTTTGGTCGGCTGGGAGAAAGTGAAAGGGAGGGGGAAGGTTTTGTCCCCGGGGTCCAGGGACTTGGCTGGGAGCCAAGTCCAACCTGGGACACTCCCATACCATTGAGTACCACCCAGCCTCCAGAGGGCGGACCACCCCCACATGCCCAGCCCACTTCTGACCTTCTGTAAGTGAGAACCTGCCAATATGGCTGTGCCCATGGACTCGATCTCTCCAGAGCGGATACTCAAAAAAACTGATGGGCTTACACTAAACAACAATAGTGGATGATTTGGATTTAATAAAAGCATTTCCAGTGTTCTATAATCCTGATAATCCTCCCGTCTCTGAACCAGTTCCACTCCTGGATTTTAAAGGCACAAAGAAAACTATTGTTGAATACGGACTCAATTCTCCTTATGTAATTGGGGTATTAAACTCATTATTTTCAACATACACTTTTACACCGAATAATATAAAAACAGTGGCAAAGTCTTTTTTCACAAATATGCAAGTGTCACTTTTCCTAGATGAATGGCAAACCCTCATTCGACAGCACGCAGAGTGCACCCTTTCTACCATGGGTGTCCCGTTCCTGGATTCCTTTAATAGATTATTTGGGGTTGGACCATACATCTGCAACTAATCCCAAACTACAATTACAATGAACGAATTGGATATTACCAAAAAATTTGACTTCCCAAGCAATTCAAATTATTGCTGTCATACACTCAAGTCCTGCAAAGGCCGAAAAAGCCATTTATAGACTTTGTAGAAAGATTAAAAAATGCTATTTCAAAACAAATTAAGCATCCAGATGCTCAGGATGCAGTTTCTAAAACTGGCAATAGAACAAGTTAATGATGATTGTCAACAAATATTAAGGTCCCTCAGAGATCTCACCCAAATGGACATGATTAAGGTATGTCACAACGTAGGATCCAACACATACAAGTGCCTACCAACCAAAGCCATGGCAGTGCAACAACAATAGAAGGAGGCTACATGTCACTACTGCAAACAAACAGGACATTTTAAAAGGAATTGCCCTCAGTTGAAAAGAAGAGTGTCTACAATACCACCTAGCTTGTGTCCCCTATGTAAAAAGGGATTACACTGGGCCAGTGACTGTAGATCACTCTTCGACAAAGACAGGAGGTCGCTTTCACCAAAAACTGCACAAAGGTTGACCTTGATTCCGGGAAATGGGGAACGTGATGATACAACATGCCCCACAAGTCAGCCACACCCAACTGCTCCCCTCACTTCCGGAGGGAGATGTAGACCAAGTGTCTCTAGGGTGGAGTTGGCGTCTCCTCACCAACTCACAAGAAGCAATGACAACTACCAAACAGTTCTCGTGAGAGCAACAACTAACCTCCCAGTGCCTGTTGGAAAATGCATTTTAACTGGGACTGCTGCATCTAATGATGCAGGGTTAACAGTTATCCCGCAATCAATGACTGTAGACAACCCTAAGGCATTGGAAGTGACTGTAAAAACTCTATTTCCACCCATGGAGCTAAACACAGACACATCTATTGCCAATTTAACCCCCACTGAGGTGGAAGGAAACACTTTGTACTCTACGCTTTAAGTCCAGTGGTCACAGTCCATCTTGCTAGATAGGCCAATGTTGACCTGTTCTGTATTTTTTCCCAACACTAACCAATGAGTTGGAGTTAAAGGTCTAATAGATACAGGAGTGTAACAGGGTGAGTTTGAAGGATGCCGAGATTGAAAACCAAGACACTGCTGAAAACTCAACAATAAATGTCCTTGTAGAGGACGGTCAAGAAATAAAACTAGGCACCTTTATGATGATGATCTGACATCCAGCATTTATTGCTTTATTTACAGCTTAAAAGTTCTCTCACACACACACTGAGCACAGAGCCTTGCATGCCTTTCTATTATTAGTTTCTTATCTACAATTTATTGGTACCTCTCACATACAATTGGCTGTTCACTCATTGTTTACATTCCTTCCCCAGTGCTCAGCACTGACACCTTCCCAAGTCCTCCATGGTCTCTGTTTTTCTTCAGGGGAAGACCTCAAAGTGTCTAAATCAAAATCCTCCTTGTCTATATCCTTCAACAGGGGCACGGTGGGCCCGTCGCCTACCCCCACAATTCCTCCTTTTTGTATTTGTGCTAGGAAAATTGCCTGGGTCGTCCTTTGCAGGGTCCTTTACAAACACTACACCAAACATGGCAACATTAGTAGCACAACTACAATAATAAACAACACAAGCAACCCTGTTTTGATAATAGACAAAAGCCATCCTGATATTTCCCACCTAGTAAACAGATTATGCAACCAGTTCCAACCATCATCAACCTGTAATTTTTTGATGCCTGCTTTTAATTTTTGAATGTTAGCATGAATTGATTCACTATGGTTGGACAAATTCATACAGCACATTCCATCAAAATCTTAGCATCCGTGTCCTTGTGCTAACAATAGAAAGTCTATTGCGGCCCTGTTCTTCAATGTGGCATGTCTAATACTATCAATGTTGCTTAATAAACCACTCAAAGCAATAGAAGTAGCATTGGTTTGCTTGCTCAGCCAACATCCCAAATTCATCAGTTTTTTCAAAGCTGCCACTACAGCAACACCAGGTGCCAATGCTGATGCTGCCATGATTTCTCCAGATTCCCAATAGGTCACTCGGTCATCACACTGGTTGGTAAATTGATGAATATTACGTTTTTTTCTCCTTTTATTGTAAATCATAGTGAGATTAGGAGTTAGCAGAGTAAGTCTCCCCAAGCTACATGGTCCACCATTAAGTTTTGATGGAAGGTCACCCCAAGTTCTATCCCCACAAATAAGAAAACCCCCAGAAGATAAAGTGACAGGCACATTAAAAGATCGTGAAATATTACTAGAAGTGTAATTACACCAAGCAGTGACATTTCTATATACAGGCAATGTGGCATTAACATTCTGTCCTTTTCTAGTCATATTATAAGTATAATTAAACATAATGCAAGCATCCATCACTACTGATCCTAACAATTCTAGTTCTTGGGGTTCTTGTGTAACTTGTGTAAAGTGTGCATAGATTCTATCCCAGTTGTCAACATTTTTCTTTGGTGCAGAATTGTTACAGGGTCCTGGGCCTGTCGGGCAAGGCCAGGCATCTAAAGGAAGTCCCACCAAGCAGGTAGAAAAAGGATTCTCAGGGTTCGCCACAGAAAGGCAGAGGGTGTCCTGGTGCATCATGTTCGCCAGTGTCACCCACACGTTATGTTTTAGCTGGGGGACAGTCCACGCAGTTACATTTAACAGCATCCAAGACAGGACGTACACACCCTGCAGGAATCCATCGGGGGCCATGATCTGTAGAAACACAAGCATATCCCCTCCCCCACGTTATTAACTCATGTGGACCAGACCGCTGACCAGAAACAAGATCCCGAATCTGCATGGAGGCCTTGCCAGTCACCGACTGCACTGAAAAAAGAGAGGAGAAATGCAAAAAGGCAGGTGAAGAAGAAGAGGAACCAGGGAAGGTTAAGAAGTTCAACATATACATGGTTTTGTCTAACTGTCCCTGAGGGGGTTGACCCTGCATTCCCCCTTTTTGGTTTTGAAGCAACTGCTTCAGGGTGCCATGCATGCTTTCAACAATAGTTTGTCCAGTAGAGGAGTGGGGTATTCCCGTTACATGAGTGACGCCCCATAGTGCGAAAAAGGTGCGCACCGCTTTGCTAGCATAAGAGGGGCCATCGTCAGTCTTTGCCTGGCTCGGCACCCCAAATGCAACAAAGGTGCATTGGAAATGTTTTACAACATCTTGACTTTTCTCACCGGTATGCACAGTAGCGACAACCACGTGAGAAAAAGTGTCAACTGAAACGTGAACATATTTCAAATTACCAAACTCAGCCACATGTGTAACATCGGTTTACCAAATTTGGAGAGCTTTAAGACCTCGAAGATTAGTTCCAAAATACACAGGAGTATGAGCATAGTGACAATCTGGACAAGAGGAAACAATTGAGCGAACTGCAGAATGGGTCAGTCCAAACTGAGGGTGGAGTGTTTCCACTCCTTGATGGAAAAACTGATGTGAAAACATCGCTTATTGATGAGTGTTAGGAACCGTTCCGAAGGCAGCAGTAGAAACTAGGGCGTCCGCCCTGGCATTACCTTCAGTAAAAAATTCAGGTAATGAGGTATGACTACGTACATGCAAAATAAAGTAAGGAACAGTTCTTTGCAACAGAGTTCTCCAAAGTTCCAGCAACACCTGAAAAACTAAAGTAAAAGATTGAGAGTATGATCAAATTGTTGTAGCAAATTAGCTACATAGGTAGAATCAGTAACAACATTCAAGGGTTGGTTAGGAAACAATTGGAAAACCAAGGTTACCGCTAGAAGTTCCACCACCTGAGGAGATCCCTCCAGAGAAGTAACCTGTTGTTGCCATCCATCTGTGAATCGCCACACAACTGCAGCTTTCCCTGTTTTCCCAGAGCCATCAGTAAAGACAGTAAGTCCGTCTAAGGGTACAGAACTGCGTAGTAATTTGCAACCCACTGATACTTCTCTAAAAAATTTGAACAATGGATGAGAAGGTAAATGATAAGAAACTTGGCCACTAAATCCTGCAAAAGAAGCTTGCAGCTCATATTTGTTTGCCATACACCATTCGAAACAATAGGATTGTACCGGAACAACCACACGAGCAGGTTCTGTGCCTGTACACTCTACACAGCGTTTTCTAGCTTTGATGACTATGTCAGCTAACAGCTCAAACAGTCCAGGGGCAGTCTTACGAGACTTATAGGGCAAAAACAACCATTCCAAGATGTGCAAAGGATCAGGTCATTTGTCACACCACTGGACTAAAACTCCAAAAATAGGAAGGTGGTCTATTAGAACAAAAAACTGAACTTCTTGTCCAGGATCAATTCGAGAAATGAATTGAGAGTGTAGTGCTTGTTCTATCTGCTGGAGAGTTTGAGTTGCTGCTTTTGTCAAATGTCTAGGTTCGTGAGGATTAGTGGAATGCCTGAGCAGCTCAAATAAAGGTGCCAATTGAGTGTTCGTTAACCCCAGATAAGGTCTGATCCAATTTATAGACCCCACTAATTTCTGTACATCAGTGAGAGTCTTAATTTCAACAGCCAGTTGTATTGATTGGGGAACCACAGTGTTTTGGGTAACTTGCATCCCAAGATATTTCCAAGGGTGTTCTCACTGTACCTTTTCAGGAGCAATTTGTAGGTCAAGTGGCTGTAGCTGTTTCTTTGTCTCTTTTTCAAGCTCACTCAGCTGCTCCTTATCGACTGCTGCAAGCAAAATGTCATACATGTAATGATAACAGTAACAGCTTAAAAATTTTTCACGAATTGGAGACAGTGCCAGAGCAACAAACCACTGACAAATGGTGGGGGAATTTTTCATTCCCTGGGGAAGAACTTTCCACTGGAATCATTTAGTGGGTTCTGCATGGTTCACTGAGGGAATAGTAAATGCAAATTTCTCTTTGTCTTTGGGATCCAATGGGATGGTAAAAAAACAATCTTTCAGATCATTAATAATAATGGACCAACCAATAGGCAATATTCAAGGGGATGGTAGACCTGGTTGCAACACCCCCATAGGAGCCATGACTGCTTTTGCCGCAAGGTGTCATCCTCCACTTGTTTTTCTAGTGACTGCACTAACCGTTCAACAAACTTTAGGAAAGGCTCTTTATGTTCTTGTCTTATAGCTGTGTAGCGCTGTCGTGGAGTTGACATTTCCATAACTTGTAACAGGGCAGCCATTCCCAACTTTTGGGCTTCTTGTAACACAGTTGGGTGCCAGGTAGCCTGCAAATCAGGATGGTTGAAAGACCCTTGACCCATCAAGGCTTGTGCCCCTACGGCTTTTAGAGGGTTGTCATCTACTCCATTGAGATTGTCTCTCTCTGCCCTTGCGACCATCTGAGCCCACTTTCGCTCAAACAACCGAGTTTGCACAGGTTCAAGTAATATTTGAGCGAGGTGTGTAATATCATAGGGGACTAATAAGTCAGCATTAATGACACGTATCCGTCTCATCACTTGAGGGGAGTTGAGACCATATTTTCTGACATTAAACTGCAAATCCTGTGCAACCTTCCAGGCAAAAACATGGTGTTCATCAACCTTTCCTGATCCTACCGCTGCTTTCATAACTGTAAATGCCTGGGGACCCTCTGCCAACCCAGAACATTCACCTTGGTCTTGAAAAGAGGGATATCCAATCCTTTCACAAAGGTCCCAGTCACCCGTTCTTGCCTCTTCCCTACGCAACCCCTCCCAAAATGAACCAGGATCTCTGGGTAGTACGATAACTTTTGCCAGAGGCAAGCAAATAGGTTTGGATTTAGGGGTTTGCAAGGGCTTCTTGGAGCGGGAGCCTTTTTGGAAAAGCAGTTGAACCTCTTTAAAGGACTGTTCCCCATCAGAATCGTCTGAATCCTCTAAAGAGGAGGAGCTGCTATTGTGTGCCTTGGCAGTAGCAGGCAAAGCAGCAGTGGGAACGGAACCAGCAGAATCAGCAGAGGAAGGGGAGATGTTGTGCCATTTCTCTTTTACTCACATGATTAGCTGTGAAGCAGGGGATGGATAGTCCTGGGGTGGCAGGGGGACGACAGCAGAGGTGTACGTACAAGCAGGGGGAGGATCAAGAGAAGATATTTTTCGCAGAAGAAGAAGGGGGGAAGGTACTGGGAGTTTATTCTGTTAGTGTTAATTCAACCATAGACTGAACCAGACTCTCCTCTCCAACAGTCCCCTGTTCCTTTTGTACTTCGTTATACCAGGCCTTCAGGGTGGTTAGTACAAGCTTTCATATAGGGGCTAACCCCTCCAACCCCTCAGTGCCATTCGATATAGCAGCCCATAATTTCTTTCCTATGTCTTCCCAAGCAGATATGCTAAAAACCGAATGTAGGGTAACTTCAGACCCCTCCTTTTGGAACCATTACAATAAACCCTGCAAGTGGCCATCATCATATTTAATTCCATGCCTTTGAAGCAGCGTATTCCAAGTGTTAAGTATGCGCTTTTTGTCTGGACTAATAATTTGTCCCATTATGCCCCTAAAGTTCCCGGTGGCTCACCTGCTTCAGGTGTCAAGAAAGATTGGGTCCGGACCCCTTTTTCGCAGGACCCCGCTGCTCTCTGCTACACTGAACTCTGTCCACACCGCACCTCTCTGGGAATTATTCCCATCCCTCGATGAGGATCAAATCCAATCTGATTCCACGTTAGAAGTCTCGTCGGTATAGTGGCATGATCCCTCGTGGTTTGTAACACTCGAGTGTCGCCAGTTGTTGTTGTGGAGGACGACCAAGAAATAAAACTAGGCACCTTTATGATAATGATCCGACATCCAGCATTTATTGCTTTATTTACAGCTTAAAAGTTCTCTCTCTCACTCACACACTGAGCACAGAGCCTTGCATGCCTTTCCATTATTAGCTTCTTATCTACAATTTATTAGTACCTCTCACATACAATTGGCTGTTCACTCATTGTTTACATTCCGCCCAGTTAGAGGCCTTTGGTCCCTCCCCCCCTTATCTAAGTGTACCCCTTCAGTGCATGCGTGAGAACTTTGGAATTTCCCTATCACATATGCTGTTTCACTCAGGGGGTCTTATCTATTTGGGTCTGGGGGCTTTACTTCATCTTCTCCTCTTAAGTTTCTCCTTCAAATGTCCTCTACAAACAATGAGCCAATCACAGAACACCAATTAAAACAGTTTATACAAGAAACTGTCTCTCCAAGGACAAAACTCCCGTTTATCAGTGAACTTGGCAGGCAAAGAACAAAACTTTCTCAGGTGGCTGGGCCAAACATAGCCCAAAAAAATATCAACATTCCCTGATACAAGGTGCAAACGTCATGATCTTTGCAGAGAGACTGGCCAAATGGATGGAGCACCACAGAATCCTGCATTGACATTAAAGGGGTAGGAGGAGCCCAGACACAGTTCCAAAGTGTCTACTAATTGAAGGACCAGAAGGTAAAACTGCTTCAGCAAGGCCCTATGTCCTTAATATTTCAATGACTCTCTGGGGAAGCGATATTATAGGACAATGGGGAGTCCAGTAACTACCTCAAATTTAGTTAAAAGGGCACTGGAGAACTGCAGTCTCTGCCCTCACATGGTTCACTGATGAGCCCATCTGGGTATCCCAGTAGACACTAAAGGGAGAAAAACTTCAGCAAATCAACTTGTTGGTAGATGAACAACTAGCAAAAGGACATTGTGCCAACTGATAACCCCTGAAATTTCCCCATTTTCACCAGACAGAAGTCCAGTGAAAAGTGGAGACTGTTACATGACTTAAGAGAACTTAATAAAATAATAGAGTCATAGAATCATAGAATCATAGAATCATAGAATAGATTGGGTTGGAAAAGACCTCCAAGATCATCAAGTCCAACCCCTGATCCAACTCCAATTACTATATCATGGCACTAAGGGCCACATCCAATCTCTGCTTAAAAACCTCCAGGGATGGTGAATCCATCACCTCTCTGGGTAGGCTGTTCCAATGCTGTAAAGAATTTCTTCCTAACATCTAACCTAAACCTCCCCTGGCAGAGCTTGAGTCCATGTCCCCTTGTCCTGTTGTTGGTTGCCTGGGAGAAGAGACCAACCCCCACCTGGCTATAACCTCCCTTCAGGTAGTTGAAGAGAGTGATGAGGTCACCTCTAAGCCTTCTCTTCTCCAGACTAAACAACC
>NW_020955645.1:494193-499809 GCF_003031625.1 Empidonax traillii
CTCTCTGGGTAGGCTGTTCCAATGCTGTAAAGAATTTCTTCCTAACATCTAACCTAAACCTCCCCTGGCAGAGCTTGAGTCCATGTCCCCTTGTCCTGTTGTTGGTTGCCTGGGAGAAGAGACCAACCCCCACCTGGCTATAACCTCCCTTCAGGTAGTTGAAGAGAGTGATGAGGTCACCTCTAAGCCTTCTCTTCTCCAGACTAAACAACCCCAGCTCCCTCAGCCTCTCCTCATAGGACTTGTGCTCAATGGAGTCTATGGGAACTCTCCAATCAGGACTCCCATCACCAGAAATGATATCCTCTAATTGACCTATTGTTATTATTGATATCAAAGACTGTTTCTTTAACATCCTATTAAACCCTAAAGACTCTTGCAGGTTTGTGTTTACAGTGCCTTCTATCAACGCAGCAGAACTGTCTTGCCATTACAATTGGACTGTCCTTCTTCAAGGTATGAGAAACAGCCCTTCTATTTGCCAGAGACGCTTCGCAGACGTGTTATCACCAATCCATCTACAGTTTCCGGATACCATCGTTTATCACTATATGGACGATATCTTGTTGGCAGCAGAGTCCAGGGGACAACTCAAACAAGTACATCTGTCTGTAAAAGCTGCACTTTTGACACATGGCCTTGAAGTGGCACCAGGAAAAGAACAACTGACAGTTCCCTGGAAGTACCTTGGATTTCAAATCAATAACACCACCATTCAACCCCAGACCGTCACTTTAGCAAATAATATTCACACCTTAAATGATTTGTAGTCCCTTCTAGGGTTAATTAATTGGGTTAGGCCTCTCTTAGGGGTAACAACAGATGCCTTGAAACCACTGTTTCAGCTCCTGAAATGGGAGACAGACTTAACCTCCCCTCAGTGCTTAACACTGGAAGCCTTAGCAGTACTAAAGGAAATAAATTGGAGACTGAGTTCCTGTCAGAGTAAAAGAAAAGTCTGTGGGTTGTAGTAACTTTTAAGGGAATCAGACAACCTTATGCTGTAATAGGACAACTAGATGTAAAAGGCAAAGACTTTCTGCTATGGGAATGGATTTTCTTAAGTTTCCAGTTTTCAAAATCCATCACTACAAATCATGAGATGCTCTCCAAAGTCTGCCACAAAAGGAGATTGTGGTTTTGGGAGCTCTTGGGGAAGGATCCTGAAGTTATTTATGTTCCTATGTCTACTGTTCAACTAACTCAATTGCTGATTCATAGTTCTGATTTTCAGTTGGCCATTACTGATTATAGGAGTCAATTTTCACTTCACCTTCCATCTATTCCTTTTTTGCAGCTGCTAACCCTAACAGAACCATAACTAACACATAATTATTCACCTGTTCATTGAACAAGTGCTAGGACTGTTTTCACAGATGGCTCGGGTAAACCGTCTAATGCAGTAGTCACCTGGTTTAAAGCAGGAAAGTGGGTATTTGAAACACACAAGGTAAGAGGTTCCTCTCAGATAACCAAACTCTGTGAAGTCATATGTGCATTTCAGCTATTTCCAGAGACCTTGAATACTGTTTCTGATTCGACCTATGTCATTGGAGTAGTCTAGCAAATCAAAAATTCATACATAAAAGATATCTCTCAAATACAATTGGCTTATATGTTCAAATCATTACTTTATAAATTCCATATCATTCATATTCACTCCCATACTTCTCTCCCAGGACCCATCACAGCAGGAAATCGTATTGCAGACCAAATTGCCAATACAGAGCCCCTTCCACAAACTGCAGTAGTACCAAACAATTTTGAAAAAGAAAAACTGTCCCACAGCTTTTTTCACCAAAATACAAAATCCCTCAGAAAAACATTCAACATTACCCTGCCTCAAACCAGAACAATTATTTCTGCATGCCTTGACTGCCAGAGACTTACCTCGATACCACCTGAGGGGGTAAACCCTCATGGAATTAACCCACTGGACATCTGGCAGTCAGACATAGGCGGCAGGAGCACGAATGCATCACGAACAACCAATAGGATTAAACAATGTATCCTCTATTAAACACACAGTGCACATTTTATACATCTTCGTACCCTCGGGAATGCAGGATTAAAGTCTGGGGATTGGATAGCTCAGTCTGTCCACAAGTTCGTGTCTTATGCTCATTGGATAAGGTGTAGGGTTGATATTTTGCATCTGGATTCCAGCTCCCACCATAACTTCTCATAACATGAAATAGTTGTTGATTATAAACCTATTCCATTCTCATGAGAAGTCTGTTCAAGTTGATTATAAACTAATTCCATTCTCATGGGAAGTTAGCCTAAGTCCACAGCTGCCAACTATAAACCAAGTTTTCTTCCCATGGGAAGCCTGAGGCTTCTTTCACAGCTGGTAATATGGGTTGTTCACCAAGTGTCCATTTTCCTGCAAATATTCCACAAGACAGAACACATTATGCACCATTTGGGAAATAAAAATATATCCATGTGTCTATTGACACATGCTCTGGTGCCATAGCAGCAACAACCCATGCAGGAGAGAAGGTCCAAGATGTTAAAAAGCACTTCATGTCTGCAATATCAGTCCTTGGCATCCCCAAGACCATAAAAACAGATAATGGACCAACATACACTTCTAACTCTTTAAAAGGTTTTTTCAATACATGAGGTATCTCCCATGTCACAAGGATCCCCTACTCCCCCATTGGTCAAGCAGTGGTAGAGCGTGCCCATCAGACAATCAAAAACATGAGAACCAAACAGTAAAACACCACAATTGGACTTACACCACAAGAAAAATTAAATAAGGCATTATATGTTATCAATTTCTTGAATAGATTACAACAAGACACATCTCCTATAGAAAGGCATTTTAAAGTACACCAAAGCCAAGTCAGTACCCATGCCAAAGTTATTTTTAAAGATGTTATAACAGGTGAATGGGTTGGTCCTGTTCCCCTTATTACCTGGGGAAAGGGACATGTTTGTGTCTTCACAGGATCCAGTCCTAAGTGGGTTCCATCATGCCTGGTGAAATTCTACGACAGTGAGCAGTCACCACCATGATCTCCATCATCATCATCATCATCGCCCTGATTCATCCAATCAGGATGTCATACCAACCATCTCCCATGCCTCCCCTACAAGATTGGATTGTGACTAAGCATGGAAACATATGGTCTTCTCTGGTTAAGTCCCTAAATATAAATTCATTGTGTCTTTTAGTTTCAGATCCCTCTAACCCGTTCAAAACATATTTATTGCAATTCCTTTGTCCCCTAAAAATTGGTTGACTCAGTTTAAATGAGACACGAGTGTTTTGTTGAGGATGAGTTATGAGGAAGACTTAAACTCCTCCCTCTAAGCAATTGTAAATTTGAAATTCAGAGTCTCCAATTGAAGGGGAAAAAATGTGGAAAAAAGAAGAATAACAGCCCTTTATTAAAAGATATATGTGTATTGGCAGAAATAATGAAAGAATACAAGTAAAGCAGCCAAATACTCCTATACCGAAAAGTAATCCCCTTCAAAACAAACCAATAAACAAAGAAAAAGGTAAATAGTTCAGTTTGAGCCCTTTGGTGCAATTCTAACCACAGTCAACAGGGGGCACTGTTGGATCACCAGAGATGCAGAGCTTGTAGTGCCCTGTGCCAATCAGCAGGGGGCACTGTTGGATCACTACTGGGTGTATTGGAGAAACCGAAAATGTGTTTCCCTCCCCCCCACTGGGAAAGGGGAGGGAGAGGAGAGAGGGGAAAAAAAAGGGTCCTTTCCAACCGGAACTCAGTCTGTCTTGCTGGTCAAATGATGCGATATAGTTTTTCCCTCTCCCTTTGATATGCACAAGAACTGTTGTCAAGAAAGAAAAAAACGGGTGAAGAGGAGGTGGAACCCCCCCAAAACAGTTCCTCTTTGATGATAATCCAAGCAGAATCCACAGCTGACAGTCAGGCTGAGAACAAAAGCCACCTTCAAGCTCCTACTCCAACCTTGTTCCAGCTCCAGCAGTAACCTGAACTCCTCCCCCCCGTTTCCCAGGAGACGAGAGGAAAAAAAAAGGAAAAAAGGACTCCTTACCCCTCCCCAAAGACAAGATTCTGAGGGCCATCAACTAGGAATGTGACCTTACCAGCAACTTCTTTTGTGTTACTTTACTGCCCATTCAACATCCTCTTCACACAGTGGGAAGGGAAAAATACCTGCTTAGTTTCCAAGAACCAGCAAAACCATGACAATGACCTAAATTCCCAAGCAGAGCCGCCACACCCCGCGCCGAGCCACTGCCTTTGCCAGGGCAAACGTCGCTCCAAAAAACTGCGGCGACAGCTGCCCTGAAACCACCGCTGCACAGACACCACTCCGCCGGACCCAAGTCCGTGCCGTGTGCAAGCGGCGCGTCTCCGACACCGCCGTTCGAACCGTCCGCACCGCCTGCAACCGCACGCCACCACCGCACCACAACCCGACCGCCCACCACGACCCCCCCGCCGCCGAACACACCTCTGGACCATGCAGCTGCAGCCCTCTCCGACCGGGAACCACATTGGGTACCTGTCCCATATCCCATCTTAAGGGACGCAAAAAAAGCAGTTACTGATTATGGACTGAATTCTCCTTTTGTTTCTGGGATGCTAGACTCCCTATTCGTGGCATACACCCTGACACCTGATGACATTCAAGTAGTCACTAAAGGACTTTTAAACCTTATGCAGTATTCCCTCTTTGAACAAGAGTGGAAAAAACTCATCAGGCAATATGCTGAGGACTCACACCATGCACTACGTGTCCCTGTGCCAGACTTAATTAATGAATTGTATGGGGAAGGTCCATATTCCTCCAGCAGGATGCAGGCACGAATACCATTTGTCAGGCTAGATAAAACAAAAAGCTTGGCTGTAGAAGCCATCAAGGCTGTGGCAGAAGCGACTACCACTTCTCCCTCATTTGCACACATACAGCAAGGTCCCAAAGAATCCTTTTATGACTTTGCTACCAGACTGAGGGAAGCTATAGCTAGGCAAGTGAAACCTATAGAGGCCCAAGATGCCCTGTTCATCCGGCTAGCTATAGAACAAGCGAACCAAGACTGTCAGCCTGTCCTCTGTTCACTGGTTAACCCCACACCCATGTCTATGATACAAGCCTGTAAAGAAATTGGCTCAGGTAAATATGAAATCAAAGTAATAGCAGATGCATTAATTGAAGTTGAACCAGTACGAGTACAAGCCATCAAAGAAGCAATCATGGAAGCAGAAAGAGCTAATACGGTGTGCTACAAATGCCAGCAACCAGGACACTTTGCACGAGACTGCCCTAATCCAGTTCCTATCTCCAAATCACCTAAGACTCTGTGTCCCAAATGCAAGAAAGGGTATCACTGGGCATGCTTCTGCCACTCCACTCACAACAAAGATGGGGAACCCATCCAAGCCAAAGGAGGAGGAACTACTAGCCGAACCCATAACTGGCAGCCTCATCATGTCATTCAGGGAAACGGACGATAGAGCGTGCGGGACCACGTGATGACACCAAGAGTCCTGAACCTCCATCCACTAATGACTTGCCAGAAATCCTTCTGTTTCCCACAGACAACATAATCTTAGAAACTCTAGACACCATTGCAATCTCTGTTCGCCCAAACCAAATCCTAAA
>NW_020955646.1:0-6930 GCF_003031625.1 Empidonax traillii
TTTGGTACTGCACTTCTGATTGAAACCTTGTTCAAGCTGGTGGACTGATTCAGGCCAATTTCAGTTACTTCAGTGTTAAAATAGTTTCATGAAAGACAAAGACCTAAGGAGAAATGTATAATTACTATAGTTTGCAGATACGCATGGAAGAACAGAGTCATAAGCACCAGAAATGGACAAAGTTAGCCCAGTTTACACAAATATATGTTTCTTCTGGAACTTTGTTGTGCTTTTTCAGCACAGAGAAAAATTCTGGAAAAACCTTGTCATAGTATTAGGAATACCTAAATTGTAATCTTCTTCTTAATCATAATTCTTCTCAGTGAGCATGTGATGCTCCCTTGAATGCATCAGTTCTGGGTTCTTTATGTGCCAAAAGGGCTTATTACTGTATAAACATACTGTATCACAAAATTCTTATTCATACATGGCATTTATATATGTACTCAGTCGCCTCCATACCTAAAATAATGAGAAAGATCAGCCAGCTGACAAATGTCTAGTGGTTAGAAGTCTCTTTCTGATAGGATTTCATTCAGTAGTAGCAATACTATTCCAGTAATATTCTGTGCAAATTACAAATTAGTCTATTTTACTATTTGAATCTCTTGTTGAACTGTGTTTCATCTTGTGCAGACAGGCTACTGAGTTCTGGCTTCTTGAAAGAGGATGCTAACTCCAACCTACTGCCATGGCCTCCCACAAGGCAGCTCCCTATGCACAGCTGTAATGCCCAGCTTTGGGTAGTCTGCTCAGCATGACACACATTTTGCCCTCTCCAGGGCTTTCTAGGGAAGTCTTTTACAAACTGTGATTGTAACTCTTCCATTCAAAGTTCTTACCTAGAAGTGTTTATTGATGAAGTAGTATAATGAAATTTTTATTACCACGAAAGGAGATGAGTAGACTTTTTGAATGAACTTTGGCATAGGATGCGTTTTCTCAAATATCTGGGTTAGAGGGTTCAGAAAGTCTGTAGTCATTTCTGGTGTTGCCACAACCTTTTCCAAATTGCCTGTTTTTCTTCTTTAAATTTTTAAGAACTTATGAAGGTCTGCACAATGAAAAATATGATTATCTAAATGTTATAATGAGGTTATACTTATTATAATGTTTAACAATCTTATGGCATGTTGTGAAATGTGAACAGCAGCTAGATGACTTTCAAGTTGCTCCATTTTCCCATTCTTTAGTTAGATTAAAGGTTAATTAATTCACATCTGACTCTTAATTGATTTTTTTAAAATGCTTGATTAAATCACAGTCTTAAATTTGTTTATCTACCATATTTAATACCTGATTACATACAATCTTCAAACTGTATACATTTTCAAAAGTAGGAAAATATTTAATAAGTATTGAAAATAAGACAACATCAGACAAACAGATGAAGCATTCTCTCTTTTCTCTTTTATTTTTTTCTTCTGGTAATAGACTGAATGAGCTATGTGTCAAGTCAAGAAATTGTATTATAAAATTAGTAATTATTAAAAGATATTTTTCAAGTTAATGTATTCCAGGTAAAGTGGAATAAAGTAAAACATGTTTTAAAATTAATCTCTTTTTCTTGCTACTCTAGTTCTAGTATTGTGATTATTAATGTTTATTGTATATTAGGAAGCATTTTGTGAAAGGAATAGTCATTTGAGGTTCTACCTGGTTCCATTCAGGACAGTCCTTGACCAGTCTCTCAGGTGTTTGTGAGTCCTTGCATACTTTTAGAGACATTCAGTTGATAAGAAAAGTATTATTAAAAAATATTAATATTTTGAAATTAAAAGTGCTGTTATTTGGGGTGAAATTTGTAATGATCTTAATACTTCAAATATACCATGCTCAATTCTTACATGTTTGTGTTGTTATGGCAGAATACTTTATGAATACCTCTACTAAATGAGTGAATTCTTTGCAAGAATACCTTCTAATTCTTTGGTTAATTAAAAGTAAAAAGTGAAAGGCTTCCTTTTCAGATTGTTTTCCATTAAAAGCTGAAAAATAAGTACCTAAAAATCCATGATAAAAATATTTTCCTGTTTGCTGAAGCCACTTGAAGCACAAGTGGCTCCTACTCTTTTGTTTCTGGTAATAGAATAAACTAATGTCACACCCTCGCCAGAATTGCTACTACAATACATTCTACACAGACACACAAAAAAGAGAAAGCTATCTTTTATTATAAATACTTATCTACACGATGAGGAAATTTGTGGGGAAAAAAAAAAGAGAATATTCTGAAAAATATATTGCATTTTTTAATCTCTTAGTGTACCAAAACAAGGATGTAAGGGTTCCAAACAAAATCACATAGACATAAATGAAAAGAGTTCCAAGCTTTGCTGAGAATGTGAGACTACATTGTTCCTGGCTCCACCTTGAGTGTCATTTTCAAACATTCGTCCCAAAACAACAGAAGGCTTGTCTTTAAATAACACCAGCATTGTCTGCAGCCAGCTCGTGTGACTGTGTAGGCAGAGAAATGCCAAACTAGGTGGGCTTCAGGTTGGTTCCAGGCAATTTTCCTGTCTGTTTTGTTTCTGTTCACTGGCAGCTTTCTCTCTCACTCCTGCTTTTTCCATTGCTGTTTTGTGACACGTGGCTACCAGAAAGGTGCAGGATGCCATACAGCAACTTCATGCAGGTACTCATCTAGGGCACTGCACCACAGAACAGTCCCTTCACACGTAACTGGTGTTGATTTATATCCTCCAGGTTTGTGCTTCAGAGAAGGAAAATATAGAATACTCATTAGGGCACTCCTAGGGTTGTTTGGCCTTCCCCTGAACATCCCAGCACCTCCCTCACCAGGATGTGGTTGTCATATGCTTGTCATATGCCTCAAAATTTGTCTGGTTATATAAGCCCAAGTGAGGAGAGTCTCAAACTTGTCTCGACCTTTGCCACTGCTCTGGAAATGCAGTAGTGTTTGTCACTTTCCACCTGTCCTGGAGAACCTTCTCACCCACTTCTTTGAATGAGACAAATGACCAGTCCTGCAAGGCTGTTTCATGGAGGTGGGGCATGGGAATTTGATGAAAAGACCAAAGTTGACCATGCCTGCCTGCCTGCCTCTGCCTCTTATAGGGAAGAGACAAATTTTTCCCAGAAAAATAAACAGCCCTTTCTTTCTGTGTACTTTCACCTTCACTTTGTTTCACAGTTTACACTGTTTATGAAGCTCTCAGATCTTTATCTAAATACTTTATATAAAGGAAGAATTCTCAGATCTCTTTACAGCTTCCATTGCTTCTCAGTGGCATTTTAACAGGAGCAAATAAACTTCTTGTTTCCCTTCTCCTTCCGCCAGTTACACGTAGCAAAACAAACAGTAGTCGGCATTCAGCTAAGAACAGGACTTTTATTGAACTACGAGGAGTGAAAGTTGTACACAGAACTCACTGTTCCTTTCTGAGTGTAAGTCTCTGAATGTAGCTGCTTGCTGGACAGAAAAGCCAGGTATATGCATGTATTTAGGGAAATGTTGGATGAGAATGGCTGTAGAGAAGAATTCCACATAAGCTGTGACATGGCACAACCAGCTAGCTCTGGCTCTCTACTCTTAATGGGATAAATGCCACTAAGTTTGTACAATGAGTTGTGGATGAGGCAAGCACAAGGGCTGTGCTAAAAACCTTGTGAAGGTTTGCTCCATAACTATCATATTGCTAGAGTAGTATTCTGCAGTGTCTGAAAATTCCACCAATCCACTTTTTTGGTATAGTTCTGTAACAAAACAAGAAAATATTTCCAGATTTACTTCATTTATCCAATAATATTTCTAGGTTTTGGGTATTTAAAATTTTTTAAGGTGTTTATGAGAAATGCCTAACCATACAGTTGATTTAAAAAAACAAAAATGTGTAGCTAATAAACCTCATTAATTCATTTTTTATTTATTTATTCATTTGTTAGTTCCCCATGAAGAATATCATGGTTATAGGTTTTCACAAGGTGTGGAGTGTCAGGTAGTATAGATAATCTGACAGGATCTTGCTCCTCCTGACATGTTTTCTACTTGTAAAACTACTTTAAAATTGATAATACTTGCTGCTTGGAAACCTTCACTAAGGAAATGATCATTCATCATTTTGGCTATATCTAAGGTCAATGTTCATCCAAAGCAGGCTATTTGTAAGATAAGGCATAGATTTTTTAACAAGATAGTATCCACCAAATAGAAGATAACACTACAGAGATTGTCTGCAAGCAAGATATATGCACTTTATTTTGTAAAAGTGAAAGTGTTTTGGCCTTTGTTTTCCTTGTCTCTATCATTTTGGCAGTAACTCTTTGAATTCTATCAAATTTGCTGATCTGCAAAGCAGCACAGAAAGCATTACAGGAAGAGACTTTTACTGACAGAAAAATTAAGATAGCTTTTAGGGAGTTATTTATCTCATATTAATACATTTAGACTGATGTATCCATTTACATTTATTTACTTTAACCTCATAACTAAAGGAGGATTAGAAAGTCCTTTTCAGAAAAATACTGATAATGTGGGATCAATCAAGTGAGGAAAAGGAAAGTGATTTGGGAAATTTCTACTGTCTTAGCTTCTGATTGCTGCTCTTTCTAGAAATGGTGCATCTACTTCCATTTTGAATTTGTGTCTCTCTCTGGACTGTTTAACTGCAGAACAACTTTCTCTGCGAAATAAATAACCTGAAGAATTTCTAAAGATAGCCTGCAGGACTTTAGTTTTTTTAATAGTAGGGACAAAGTCAAAATGCCCAGAAGGGATATGCTAATGAATGGATGTGGGTTGAAGTTATTAGAATTGCTTTGCTGGTGCATTGCAGCAAATATATTTATGTTGCTAGTTTTTGGTCAATGAATAAATAAATTTCATCTTCTTCTGGAGCTGTACAAGAATAGTCAGTGTAATAATTAAATGAAGTGGTATTACAGTTGATTAGGTGAAAAAAGAAACTCTTAGTAAATGCTGCATTTTACTGAGTATCCCATTTATCCTTTGATTTTCTTTTTGATAAATTCTATGACTTTCACCTTTTATGCAGTGCTAGTACATACAACTCCCCAGTGTAAGGTTGCACTTCTGTATGACAAAAGCTTACTAAGTATTGTTTCTCAGAATGTCGCTCAACTCATATGCATATATCTTGTTGCTTGCATAAAAAGCGTGAACTTAAGATTATAAGTTACAGTTTTGAATCTTGTAGGTTTCTTAAATGGTTGGAGGAAAATGAGAAAATATTTTATCTGCAGGTATGTCAAGGAAGATAAACAATTAAATTTAGATTCCAAATATCTCTCCTGAAATGGTGAAAAATCATCAATTCTCAGACTTTGAGGATAAAGACCATGATGTTATTGTTAGATTCTATTAGAAAGAATCAGTAAGCATCAGTTTACTCTTAGCAAATATGTTACCTTCTTATACTCTGAAAGGCAGTACATGAATATGTTTTAGGGTTTTCTTAAAAAAAAAAAAAAAGCTGAGAAAGGATGCTCAGCAGGAAAAAGAAGGCTTGGAAAGCAATGCCATTTGCCATTTCACAAGCTGCACAGATATAATAATTTTAAAGTCAGTAGTATATCTGTTTTTCAGTTACAGCCTACACATTTATATGCTTTGCTTAAAACAAAGAAAAAAATTGGACAAGTAATTTAGAAACTCTGTCTCAGAGAGAAGTGAATGTTCACATCAAGCAAGTCTACCCAATTGCAACTTGCATAGATCAAAGCTGCAAAACGTGTAATCATCTAATATGAGTAGATAAGAAGTATCACATAAAAGATCACAGAACACCAGAAACAAGACAGAAACAGAGCAGAGAAATTGCTGTAAGTCCTATTTAATGAAAGTGATGAAGTGAGGCAAGATTTTGTGAAGTGCATTATTGCCGGTAGAGGCAGGAATGTTATCTTTACACAAACATAAATTCAAGAAAGTGCCATGACCAAACTTAGTGGATAAATAAGCACATCATAGCTTATTTGAAACATGGCACCTTTCAAGGAAATAAATAACTACAAAATAATATCTCAGATCCACAGGACTACAATAATACGTAAATACTAATAACTGAACCTTTAAACTAGGATCAGTTGTTCCTACTATTCTGAGTAGCTATTATCAAAGTAGTTGTTTTCTGGGAGAGTTTCTAAGAGTTTTATTTTCTAGAAATCTGACCTGAAACTACTGATGGGTTTTTTTTCTTAGTAATGACATGGGATTTATCACCTGACTTAATGCTATTCAAGAGCTTAAAGTGTCTCAGTCAAGTCTCGGTCATTGCAAACAAAACCCATAATTTCTGTGTGCTCATTTACAGCTTCTTTATAAAACATTAATTTCTTTTTTGAATTGGTTTTCTATATGTTGTGCCGTTCTATGATGTGAAACACTTTGCCTAGAAAATACCTATTGATAAATAATGAATAAAGACAGTATAAGTATGCAAAGAAAAGAAACAATGAATTTGAGTGTCTCCTTCAGCTCCATCAATTTTCAACACTTTTCTAAACCCCAGTCCCTGATGTCATGTGTTTTCCTTCACACTCTCAAGTCATCACTCTAGTATTCAGTTTAGAGAGTTCTTCAATTAGACATTATTAGACATCCAGATCAATTTTAAATGACTTTCTTTTCAGAGATACTGAACACATCTTATTCCCAGTGGAGTAAGAATATCAGTACATTCTCAGCAGTTCTGAGAATCATATAATTTTGATAGATTTTACTGTAACAGCAGATAATCAGCTTCATGTATGTATTGACTTCTAATCATAGATTTCACTTTTCTCAGTTCCTCTCACAGAAGGAATTAGCATGTACTTCCACTGAGGGCTACACAGATGTAATGCCTTATCAAGTCTGTGTTGCTTGTTAGCAAAATACAAACTGAGTCAAAACAACAAATCAAGACATTTCTATAGATTAATTTCTTTTCTGATATAATAGTATAA
>NW_020955646.1:7265-10103 GCF_003031625.1 Empidonax traillii
TAGATTTCACTTTTCTCAGTTCCTCTCACAGAAGGAATTAGCATGTACTTCCACTGAGGGCTACACAGATGTAATGCCTTATCAAGTCTGTGTTGCTTGTTAGCAAAATACAAACTGAGTCAAAACAACAAATCAAGACATTTCTATAGATTAATTTCTTTTCTGATATAATAGTATAAGAATATAAATGACATCTTTCTTCCTACAAAGACAGCAGGAAGTGCTGGTGAAATGATAGAAGGACATGTAGGTTTACAATTTTTCTGATCTATAGGATCATGGTTCTGAAAATGTATAAAGGAGGACTTTTTTATTTCTTCATTATTTTTCCTGTACATGGATTTTTTTGGGAGCAACAAGGTTTCATTGTAAGAAACTTAGGAATTCAGAGAACCAACTGAAGCCTATGGTATCTATTGGTAATTTTTTGAAAACTGTGTCATGACAAGTAGCCAGAAACATGATAAAGAAAAAAAGTACCTTAAATAAACTAAAATGATAATTTTATATTATTCTGTGCCTTAGCTCCCCATCTGTAAAATGGCTATGGTGTCAGATAAGGTACTTTGAGGATATCCCAAGACCAGGTCTTAGGCAGGTTGCCTCAATGAACATCTGAGATGCCTGACATCAGAGAAACTGAAATAAATAACACCTAGCGGTCCACATTTGGAAGTGAAACTCAAAAATATTATGGATGCACATAGTGAATTCCTTTAACTTTTTGTAACTTTTTGGATAGAGATGGTGAAAATATATAGGTCATGGTATTAAAAGTAGCCTAGTATATACTTAGAATCATAATATCATTTAGGCTGAAAAAAAACACTTAAGACCAATTCCACACACAAACTTAACACTGCCAAGCATGTGCCTAGCACTTGACACTAAAGTACGTCCCTAAGCACCAGGTTTACGTGTCTTTTAAATACCTCTAGGGCTGGTGACTCCACCACTTCCCTGGGCAGTCGGTTCCAAGGTTTGACAACCCTTTCAGCAAAGAGATATTTCCTAGTATTCGATCTAAACCTCACCTAGCACAACTTGATGCTGTTTTCTTTTGTTCTTGTTACCTGGGAGAAGAGATCAACACCCATCCCACTATGACCTCCTTTCAGGTAGTGGTATAGACTGATAAGATCTCCTCTGAACCTCCTTTCTTCCAGACTAGAAAACACCAGCTTGCAAAAGTTTATAGAAACTGTTGAGAATTTCAAATCAAATGTCTTTTCTGGCTATTGTTTATACCTGGATTAGATCATTCATTCAGCAGTTAGCTGAAGAATACATGTTCCTTCATTTACTACACATTGCTTGTGTTCCTATAAAAGTGCATTACTTGACTGGTGTCTTGATTTGATTATGCTTTTAGAGATGTTACTGAACAACAGTTAACTGACTCATTAATCAGCATCACTTAATTATTAATGTGAACAGGATCTTACAGCATAAACATCAGAGTTTAATTTTCAAGCCTGTGTGTAATAAAAATTTCTTAAAATTCCATATAATGCATTAATTCAAAGATCTCTAACTTGGAACAGCTGATTAGTTGCATATCTCATCTGTGCAAATACTGTCATGAAAGCATTAGGGTTTTACAGGAGAATAAATGAGTATGGTTTTGTGTAGATGCTTGAGGGTGTATTTGAACACACAGTAATAAAAATGTCTTACAGTTTGAATTGAAAAAAAGGGAGGTTGTTTGGGGGTTTTTTGTTTATTTTTGTAATTGGATACACAGTGCTGAAACAGATTTCAGTGCCATGATATTTGAATAATAGGTTTGGACAATCCTTAATATTAAAAGCTGTCAGGAAAACAATTAAGAAGATATTACTTATTTAGCTTCTTATTAGCTAACCGATAGGAAAATGGAGTCTGAAATGGAACATCCTTTCTTTCCCCAGCTCGATTAATACCGACTGCCACTTTTGATTTGTGCAAGGCTAAATCATTGAAAGCTGTTTCCCTCAATTCCCATTCCATTTTTCCTTATGTATAACTTTTGGCTATCTATTTTGTGAACTTTCCAGAAATCCAAACTTCAGTTACTTTTGCCAGCTAACCCTCATTTGGTTATATTCCAAGTATACTTAACACTGTGTTTGCCCTCAGGTCACTTCAAAATTGAAACATTGTACTCAGGATCCCTCACTCTGGAAAGTTGGATCAGAAAGCACAATTGCTTTGACAAATAGTAGAAGAAACTTTAAAAATATACTATAATGGTGTGTAAGTCCTTACCTATGTGTTTAACTGCAGGCATGAGTAAGCTAACACGTAATTTTGCAAAACTGTGGGAAATCTTAAGAGGTGTCTGAGTTATTTTGGGGCATGATTCAGTGAGGCACCTGGGTTTCCTCTTGTCCCCAGGTGTGATTAAACAGATATAAAGTATACATTCTCTTCCTTTGTGATAAAAGGTATGGCTGTTTACTCATATGCCTTTATTCCTTTGCAGGGTGATGTTTTCCAGCCTAATTCAAAGACGGTAGGATTTTAAAGGGTTTTTTAAGTGCTTTGCTGAATAAGAGTCATAGAAAAAGTGTTCAGCTGTTTTAGATCAGATTTTTGATGCAATATTTTTTTTATAACCACAAACTTGTAGAGAATGAGAAATGCAAAAAGCAATTAAAAAAAGATAATAAAATATATGGATGTTGATCTGTGTTTTCTCTCTTAGATATAACCCTATATTAATAGATATAGGCAGAAACTGTACACTTTGCACTTCTGTTGAATCTTTTCCCTGAAAAATATTGTGTAGATAATAAATGTAGATGATAAATAAAAATTAGGTAGCTAGTTAGAAAACAAAAATAATGAGAACTTATT